>NC_091199.1:34784581-34909911 GCF_040958095.1 Procambarus clarkii
GAGCTAGATGGTGTTGTGATTGCGAAGTCGGATTGCGAAAGGGATCTGGGAGTTATGATTAGTAAGAATTTAAAACAAAAGGATCAATGCATAAATGTTCGTAATAAGGCAAATCGGACACTTGGATTTATTAATCGCAGCGTTAGTAACAAGACACCTGGTGTGGTTCTCAAGCTATATCTTGCTCTAGTTAGGCCCCATTTAGATTATGCAGTTCAGTTTTGGTCGCCATATTATAGAATGGATATAAATTCACTTGAACGTGTCCAGCGTAGGATGACTAAGTTAATTCCCCAAATTAGAAATCTTTCATATGAAGAAAGATTAACAAAGCTTAAGTTGCATTCACTGGAAAGGCGAAGAGTTAGGGGTGACATGATAGAGGTTTACAAGTGGATGAATGGACATAACCGGGGGGATATTAATAGGGTATTAAAAGTATCAACACAGGACAGAACACGAAACAATGGATATAAATTGGATAAGTTTAGATTTAGGAAAGACTTGGGTAAATACTGGTTCAGTAACAGGGTTGTTGATTTGTGGAACCAATTGCCGCGTAACATTGTGGAGGTGGGGTCCCTCGATTGTTTCAAGCACGGGTTGGACAAGTATATGAGTGGGATTGGGTGGTTATAGAATAGGAGCTGCCTCGTATGGGCCAATAGGCCTTCTGCAGTTACCTTTGTTCTTATGTTCTTATGTTCTTATGTTCAATTAATTCTAGAAAATCTTCTGCTTCACTATTCCCTGTTTTGTTCAACCAGTTTATTCCGCTAAAATTAAAGTCACCCATGACATAAATACTGTTAGATCTAGATGCTCTAGATATTTCATCCCATAGATGCTTTGCTTCCATTCTGTCTAAATTTGGTGGCCTATATATTACTCCTATTATAATATTATTAGCTTTTTCGTTTAATTCAATCCAAATAGTTTCTGTGTGTGGCTCAGTTTTGATTCCCTCTTTGAGACTACATTTCAAATTGTCCCTAACATATATGGCTACTCCACCTCCTCGTCTAATATATCTATCTGTGTGAAATAGTTTAAATCCATATATTTGATATTCAGCTAATAGTTCTCTATTTTCTACATTCATCCACGTTTCGGTAAGTGCAATAATATCTATTTTTTCTGTGCAGACAAGAGCATTTAATTCGTTAATTTTATTTCTTAGACTTCTACTGTTAGTGTAATATACCCTAAGTGAATTGTTATTTTGCGGACCTTCTCTTTCCCTGATCGTTTTGCCAATTCCTTTCTCCCACAAACACATACTTTTATTACCTCCTTCCTCCAAATCAATTCCCATACCTCTATCTACTAACAGTTTAAACCCAAACAAACACCTCTAACCACTTCTTCCAACGAGTTCGCAACAGCAACAACCCCAGCTCTCGATAGATGCACCCCATCATGAGCATACATTTCATTTCTTCCATAGAAGTGTTCCCAGTTGTCTATGAAAGATATTGCATTTGATTTGCAATATCTTTCCAGCCGGCAATTGACACCAAGTGCCCTCGATATCCATTCATTTCCCACTCCCTTTCTTGGAAGAATGCCACATATGATCGGGATTCCTCCCTTGCTCCTAACTAACTCTATGGCTGTTTTATACCTCTGAATCAGTTCCTCACTCCTAACTCGACCAACATCATTTCCTCCCACGCTAATGCAAATAATGGGATTGTTCCCATTACCAGCCATAATATCATTCATGTTGTTTATAATATCACCAATGCCAGCTCCGGGATAGCAAACCCTTAACCTGTTCCCCCTATCTCTAGCACAAAACGTTCTATCCAAATACCTTATCTGGGAATCTCCCACAACTAATGTTTGCTTAGGTACTTCCTTTACTTTCTGAGGGGCCTGCGCTTCCTTTCTCTTCGTTGCTTTCCCTTTTGCGCGATCCACAGTCTCTCCACAGCACTCGTCCTCCAAAACGTCAAATGAATTAGAAGTTGCTATGGCGTTTGAAGGCGGCTTTATCAAAGTCTTCTTAAGGCCCCTGTCTTTCACAACACCATAAGGCACAAGTACACACCATAAGGCACCAGTACACACCATAATGCATCAGTACACACCATAAGGCACCAGTACACTCCATAAGGTACCAGAGCACAACATAAGGCACCAGTACACACCATAAGAACATAAGAACATAAGAACAAAGGCAACTGCAGAAGGCCTATTGGCCCATACGAGGCAGCTCCTATTTATAACCACCCAATCCCACTCATATACTTGTCCAACCCATGCTTGAAACAATCGAGGGACCCCACCTCCACAATGTTACGCGGCAATTGGTTCCACAAATCAACAACTCTGTTACTGAACCAGTATTTACCCAAGTCTTTCCTAAATCTAAACTTATCCAATTTATACCCATTGTTTCGTGTTCTGTCTTGTGTTGATATTTTTAATACCCTATTAATATCCCCATTGTTATGTCCATTCACCCACTTGTAAACCTCTATCATGTCACCCCTAACTCTTCGCCTTTCCAGTGAATGCAGCTTAAGCTTTGTTAATCCTTCTTCATATGAAAGATTTCTAATTTGGTGAATTAACTTAGTCATCCTACGCTGGACACGTTCAAGTGAATTTATATCCATTCTATAATATGGCGACCAAAACTGAACTGCATAATCTAAATGAGGCCTAACTAGAGCAAGATATAGCTTGAGAACCACACCAGGTGTCTTGTTACTAACGCTACGATTAATAAATCCAAGTGTCCGATTTGCCTTATTACGAACATTTATGCATTGATCCTTTTGTTTTAAATTCTTACTAATCATAACTCCCAGATCCCTTTCGCAATTCGACTTCGCAATCTCACCACCATCTAGCTCGTATCTTGTAACTCTATCATCATTACCTAGCCTCAGAACTTTACATTTATCAGCATTAAACTGCATCTGCCAATCCTTCGACCATTTCAAAACCCTATCTAGATCAACTTGAAGTGACCGTGAGTCCTCCTCCGAATTAATTTCCTTACCGATTTTCGTATCATCGGCAAATTTGAAAATGTTGCTACTCAAACCTGAATCTAAATCATTTATATATATTATAAACAACAGAGGACCTAGGACAGAGCCTTGAGGTACCCCACTTACAACATTTTCCCACTCTGACTTGACTCCATTTATATTAACTCTCTGTTTCCTTTGGTATAGCCATGCCCTAATCCAACTTAATATAGCACCCCCAATACCATGAGACTCTATCTTTTTAATCAGTCTTTCGTGTGGCACTGTATCAAAAGCTTTGCTAAAGTCAAGGTACACAACATCGCAATCCTTACCACTATCAACTGCGTCAACAATGCTAGAATAAAAAGATAACAAATTTGTTAAACATGAACAGCCATTTATAAAACCATGTTGCGACTCAATTATTAATTTATGTTTTTCAAGATGAAGAAGAATTTTATTTGCTATTATAGATTCGAGTAACAACCCACAATAGACGTTAGGCTAATTGGTCGATAGTTAGACGCAAGTGATCTATCTCCTTTCTTGAAAACTGGTATCACATTAGCAACTTTCCAAAACTCTGGCACTCTGCCTGACTCTATTGATTTATTAAATATGGTTGACAGTGGGTCACAAAGCTCCTCTTTGCATTCTTTAAGCACCCTGGCAAAAGCTTCATCAAGCCCTGGGGATTTGTTTGGTTTGAGTTTTACTATTTGTTTAAGAACATCCTCCCTGGTAACTGCTAAACTCGTCAAAGACAAAGTAACGAGGAGCATTAAAGCGCAGGTCCCTCAAACTGCTCGAAAGGAAAAGGGAGAATCGAAGCGAATTTTGGTTGTAGGAGATTCCCAGGTGAGGTATTTAGACAGAACGTTTTGTGCCAGAGATAGGGGGAACAGATTAAGGGTTTGCTACCCGGGAGCTGGAATTGGTGATATTGTTGGAAACATGAATGATATTATGACAGGAAATGGGAACAAACCCATTATTTGTATTAGTGCAGGGGGTAATGATGTTGGACGAGTTAGGAGTGAGGAACTAATACAGAGATTCAGGACAGCCATTGAATTAGTTAGGAGCAAGGGAGGAATCCCGATCATATGTGGCATTCTTCCAAGAAAGGGAGTGGGAAATGAATGGATGTCAAGGGCACTTGGTGTCAATTGCCGGCTGGAAAGATATTGCAAATCAAATGCAATATCTTTCATAGACAACTGGGAACACTTCTATGGAAGAAATGAAATGTATGCTCGTGATGGGGTGCATCTATCGAGGGCTGGGGTTGTTGCTGTTGCGAACTCGTTGGAAGAAGTGGTTAGAGGCGCTTGTTTGGGTTTAAACTGTTAGTAGATAGAGGTATGGGAATTGATTTGGAGGAAGGAGGTAATAAAAGTATGTGTTTGTGGGAGAAAGGAATTGGCAAAATGATCAGGGAAAGAGAAGGGCCTCAAAATAACAATTCACTTAGGGTATATTACACTAACAGTAGAAGTCTAGGAAATAAAATTAACGAATTAAATGCTCTTGTCTGCACAGAAAAAATAGATATTATTGCACTTACCGAAACGTGGATGAATGTAGAAAATAGAGAATTATTAGCTGAATATCAAATAAATGGATTTAAACTATTTCACACAGATAGATATATTAGACGAGGAGGGGGAGTAGCCATATATGTTAGGGACAATTTGAAATGTAGTCTCAAAGAGGGAATCAAAACTGATCCACACTCAGAAACTATTTGGATAGAATTATACGAAAAAGCAAATAATATTATAATAGGAGTTATATATAGGCCACCAAATTTAGACAGAATGGAAACAAAGCATCTATGGTATGAAATTTCTAGGCCATCTAGATCTAACAGTATTTACGTCATGGGTGACTTTAATTTTAGTGGAATAAACTGGTTGAACAAAACAGGGAATAGTGAAGCAGAAGATTTTCTAAAATTAATTGACGATTGCTTTCTTACGCAACACATTAAGGAACCAACACGGGAAAATAATATTTTAGATTTAGTGTTAACTAACAGGGAAACACAAATTAATGACATCGAAATAGGGAGTGAGCTAGGGAACAGTGATCTCAAAGAAATCAGATTTAGCATAGAATGGAATAGACCTGTAGGAGAAAATTCTGTTAAAGTGCCAGATTTTCGAAAAGCTGATTTTAATAGCCTAAGAAATTCTTTGGGTCAAATTGATTGGAAAGTCTTGGGTATGGGGTGTGGGCCGGTCTTGGAGCGAGACATGAACCCAGCGATAGGTGGCTTAAATGGGGATTTCGATGTGGATTCAATATATAACTTATTTAAGAATATTCTAAACAAAGCAGAGGAACTTAGTATACCATGCAAATTGAATAGATCGAATACTAATGACCCAAAGTGGATAACTAAGAATTTGAAGAACCTTATAGGTAAAAAGAGAGCTTGGTACAAAAGGATTAAAAATGGGGAGGTCACTTTAGAACAGGAATTCGTACAACTGGTTAGAAATGTTAAAAAAGAGATAAGGAAAGCAAAAAGAAAGTATGAAGTTCGCATAGCAGGGCAAGCAAAGACAAATCCTAAAGGGTTTTTCAGTTATATCGTACTAAGACTAGGGAAAGGATAGGTCCATTAAAAACTGAGACAGGTCAAATAACAGATAGTGATGAAGAGATGAGTAGTATTTTTAATAAATATTTTGTATCTGTATATACTAAAGAGGAACTTAACAATATGCCTTCAGCCGAACAAGTCTATGTGGGTGGGGACGAGGACAGGTTGACGAGTTTAGCAGTTACCAGGGAGGATGTTCTTAAACAAATAGTAAAACTCAAACCAAACAAATCCCCAGGGCCGGATGAAGTGTTTGCCAGGGTGCTTAAAGAATGCAAAGAGGAGCTTTGTGACCCACTGTCAACCATATTTAATAAATCAATAGAGTCAGGCAGAGTGCCAGAGTTTTGGAAAGTTGCTAATGTGATACCAGTTTTCAAGAAAGGAGATAGATCACTTGCGTCTAACTATCGACCAATTAGCCTAACGTCTAATGTGGGTAAGTTACTCGAATCTATAATAGCAAATAAAATTCGTCTTCATCTTGAAAAACATAAATTAATAATTGAGTCGCAACATGGTTTTATAAATGGCCGTTCATGTTTAACAAATTTGTTATCTTTTTATTCTAGCATAGTTGAGGCAGTTGATAGTGGTAAGGATTGTAATGTTGTGTACCTTGACTTTAGCAAAGCTTTTGATACAGTGCCACATGAAAGACTGATTAAAAAGATAGAGGCTCATGGTATTGGGGGTGCTATATTAAACTGGATTAGGGCATAGCTATACCAAAGGAAACAGAGAGTTAGTATAAATGGAGTCAAGTCAGAGTGGGAAAATGTTGTTAGTGGAGTGCCTCAAGGCTCTGTCCTGGGACCTCTGTTGTTTATAATATATATAAATGATTTAGATTCAGGTTTGAGTAGCAACATTTGCAAATTTGCCGATGATACGAAAATCGGTAGGGAAATTAATTCGGAGGAGGACTCACTATCACTTCATGTTGATCTAGATAGGGTTTTGAAATGGTCAAAGGATTGGCAGATGCAGTTTAATGCTGATAAATGTAAAGTTCTGAGGTTAGGTAATGATGATAGAGTTACAAGATACGAGCTAGATGGTGTTGAGATTGCGAAAGGGATCTGGGAGTTATGATTAGTAAGAATTTAAAACAAAATGATCAATGCATAAATGTTCGTAATAAGGCAAATCGGACACTTGGATTTATTAATCGCAGCGTTAGTAACAAGACACCTGGTGTGGTTCTCAAGCTATATCTTGCTCTAGTTAGGCCCCATTTAGATTTTGCAGTTCAGTTTTGGTCGCCATATTATAGAATGGATATAAATTCACTTGAACGTGTCCAGCGTAGGATGACTAAGTTAATTCCCCAAATTAGAAATCTTTCATATGAAGAAAGATTAACAAAGCTTAAGTTGCATTCACTGGAAAGGCGAAGAGAGAGGGGTGACATGATAGAGGTTTACAAGTGGATGAATGGACATAACAAAGGGGATATTAATAGGGTATTAAAAGTATCAATACAAGACAGAACACGAAACAATGGGTATAAATTGGATAAGTTTAGATTTAGGAAAGGCTTGGGTAAATACTGGTTCAGTAACAGGGTTGTTGATTTGTGGAACCAATTGCCGCGTAACATTGTGGAGGTGGGGTCCCTCGATTGTTTCAAGCATGGGTTGGACATGTATATGAGTGGGATTGGGGGGTTATAAATAGGAGCTGCCTCGTATGGGCCAATAGGCCTTCTGCAGTTGCCTTTGTTCTTATGTTCTTATGTCAACCTGTCCTCGTCCCCACCCACATAGACTTGTTCGTCTGAAGACATATTGTTAAGTTCCTCTTTAGTAAATACAGATACAAAATAATTATTAAAAATACTACTCATCTCTTCATCACTATCTGTTATTTGGCCTGTCTCAATTTTTAATGGACCTATCCTTTCCCTAGTCTTAGTACGATATAACTGAAAAAACCCTTTAGGCTTTGTCTTTGCTTGCCCTGCTATGCGAACTTCATAGTTTCTTTTTGCTTTCCTTATCTCTTTTTTAACATTTCTAACCAGTTGTACGAATTCCTGTTTTAAAGTGCCCTCCCCATTTTTAATCCTTTTGTACCAAGCTCTCTTTTTACCTATAAGGGTCTTCAAATTCTTTGTTATCCACTTTGGGTCATTAGTATTCGATCTATTAAATTTGTATGGTATACTACGTTCCTGTGCTTTGTTTAGAATATTCTTAAATAAGTCATATATTGAATCCACATAGAAATCCCCATTTACGTCACCTATTGCTGGGTTCATGTCTCGCTCCAAGATCGGCCCCCACCCCACACCCAAGACTTTCCAATCAATTTGACCCAAAGAATTTCTTAGGCTATTAAAATCAGCTTTTCGAAAATCTGGCACTTTAACAGAATTTTCTCCTACAGGTCTATTCCATTCTATGCTAAATCTGATTTCTTTGTGATCACTGTTCCCTAGCTCACTCCCTATTTCGATGTCATTAATTTGTGTTTCCCTGTTAGTTAACACTAAATCTAAAATATTATTTTCCCGTGTTGGTTCCTTAATGTGTTGCGTAAGAAAGCAATCGTCAATTAATTTTAGAAAATCTTCTGCTTCACTATTCCCTGTTTTGTTCAACCAGTTTATTCCACTAGAATTAAAGTCACCCAAGACGTAAATACTGTTAGATCTAGATGCCCTAGATATTTCATCCCATAGATGCTTTGCTTCCATTCTGTCTAAACTTGGTGGCCTATATATAACTCCTATTATAATATTATTTGCTTTTTCGTTTAATTCTATCCAAATAGTTTCTGTGTGTGGCTCAGTTTTGATTCCCTCTTTGAGACTACATTTCAAATTGTCCCTAACTTATATGGCTACTCCCCCTCCTCGTCTAATACATCTATCTGTGTGAAATTGTTTAAATCCATTTATTTGATATTCAGCTAATAGTTCTCTATTTTCTACATTCATCCACGTTTCGGTAAGTTCAATAATATCTATTTTTTCTGTGCAGACAAGAGCATTTAATTCGTTAATTTTATTTCTTAGACTTCTACTGTTAGTGTAATATACCCTATGTGAATTGTTATTTTGAGGCCCTTCTCTTTCCCTGATCATTTTGCCAATTCCTTTCTCCCACAAACACATACTTTTATTATCTCCTTCCTCCAAATCAATTCCCATACCTCTATCTACTAACAGTTTAAACCCAAACTAACACCTCTAACCACTTCTTCCAACGAGTTCGCAACAGCAACAACCCCAGCTCTCGATAGATGCACCCCATCACGAGCAATCATTTCATTTCTTCCATAGAAGTGTTCCCAGTTGTCTATGAAAGATATTGCATTTGATTTGCAATATCTTTCCAGCCGGCAATTGACACCAATTGCCCTCGACATCCATTCATTTCCCACTCCCTTTCTTGGAAGAATGCCACATATGATCGGGATTCCTCCCTTGCTCCTAACTAATTCAATGGCTGTCCTGAATCTCTGTATTAGTTCCTCACTCCTAACTCGTCCAACATCATTACCCCCTGCACTAATACAAATAATGGGTTTGTTCCCATTTCCTGTCATAATATCATTCATGTTTCCAACAATATCACCAATTCCAGCTCCCGGATAGCAAATCCTTAATCTGTTCCCCCTGTCTCTGGCACAAAACGTTCTGTCTAAATACCTCACCTGGGAATCTCCCACAACCAAAATTCGCTTCGATTCTCCCTTTTCCTTTCGAGCAGTTTGAGGGACCTGCGCTTCAATGCTCCTCGTGACTTTGTCTTTGCCACCTCGTTGAACAACAGGTTCAACACAACACTCGTCCTCTAATACGTCAAATGCGTTAAAACTCCTTAGGTGTAGGCTATTAGTTGTCGGTTTTGCCAAGGTCTTCTTAAGACCCCTGTCTTTCACAACTTGCCAAGACGAGGACTTCTTAATACTGGTCCCGTCAGTCCTCCTTAATGAGGTCCCGTCAACACTGGCCTCCTCCTTCGTTTCCTCCCGAAGTCTCAGCCGTCGTACCTCCTCCCGCAGGGAATCCCTCTCTGCTCTCAGAGCTCCAACCAGACTTACCAAATCCTTCACAAATCCTTCCATTATTGCAATAATAATGTTATTAGAATCGGAGCTCCAGCTAACACAACCTCTCACTGTGACTGCACCTGACTGACTCAAACACACCTGACTTATGGCTTATGGCAGGCCAAACACTGACCTGACACACCTGACTTATGGTGTGTACTGGTGCCATAAGGCACGAGTACACACCATAAGGCACCAGTACACAATGTAATCTCTAGTTTTGAACACATCATAGAAACACATGTAAGGATACGATCTTAATGGTGGCAACTGTTTACAGGTGTGAGAAGTATGCTGATGGTGATAGCCAACATGACTGAAGGTAAGGAGTCATTTATAGAGTAGACTTGTCGATGTTGCTTTGTCTGTCAGTTTCCTCACTCGATTCATGTCTGTTTGACTTCACTCAAGATTTTAGGCACAGACTACAGAAAAGTGCACTCTGTACCTTTTGTGTACCTGTTGAACACTTTTGTTCTACACTAAAGTATACAACAATAATTTTGTTAAAATACTATTCTCTTGTTCCTGGCGCCATTATGTCGCCAATTTGTTAAAGAATCTTGGAAATGAACTATTCAGTCTTTTCACCTTCAGCATCAAGCACAGCCTGTCATCCACAGACGATAGTACCTATAGCGACTATGGATTGACGAAAATAGTATCTATAACCACTAATGATGGACGGGAAAATTACCTATACTTAAAATGGATGGACGAGTATAGTACCTATAGTTACTATGAATGGACGAGCAAACTACCAATACTTACTATTGATGGACGAGCATTGTACCAATAGTTACTATAAATGGACGAGTATAGTACCTATAGTCACTATAGATGGACAAGCATAGTATTTTAGTCACTATGGACGGACACATATAGTAACTATAATAACAATGGATGAACGTCCATAGTTCCTATAGTCACTATGCATGGACGTGCATAGTACCAAAAGTCACTATAGACGGACAAGCATAGTACTTATAGTCACTATGGATGGACGAGCATAGTACTTATAATCACTATGGATGGACATATATAGTAACTATAATCACTATTGATGAACGAGCATAGTTCCTATAGTCATTATGGATGGACGAGCATAATACCTATAATCACTATAGATGGGCGCGTATAGTACATATAGTCACTATGGATGGACGAGCATAGTCCCTATAATTACTATGCATGGACGAGCATAGTATCCATAGTCACTATTAATGGACATATACAGCAATTATATTCAATATGGATGAACATATATAGTAACTATAATCACTATAGATGGACGAGCAAAGTAACTATAGACACTATGGATGGACAAGCATAGTACTTATAGTTACTATGGATGGACGAGCATAGTACCTATAGTCACTATAGATGGACGAGCATAGTACCTATAGTCACTATGGATGGACGAGCATAGTACCTATAGTCACTATTGATGGACGTATATGGTACTTATAGTCACTATGGATAGACGTACATAGTTCCTATAGTCACTGTGGAACGACATGTATAGTACCTATGAATGAACGAGCATAATACCTACTGTCACTGTAGATGGACGAGCATAGTACCTATAGTCTCTATTGATGCACGAATATAGTTACGATAGTCACTATGGGTTGACGGACATAGTACCTATAATCACTATGGATGGACGAGCAAAGAACCTATAGTCACTATGGATGGACATATATAGTAAATATGGTACCAATGGATGAACACGCAGTGTATCTATAGTCTCTATAGATGTACAAGAATAGTGCTTATAGTTACAATGGATGGACGTGCATAGTACCTATAGTCACTATGGATAGACGAGCATAGTACCTATAGTCACTATAGATGGACGAGCATAGTACCTATAGTCATTATGGATGGACGAGCATAGTACCTATAGTCACGATAGATGGACGAGCATAGTACCTATAGTCACTATAAATGGACGAGCATAGTACCTATAGTCATTATTGATGGACGAGCATAGTACCTATGTTCACTATGCATTAACAAACATAGTGTGGGAAAACTTGACTCATATAATTCATTTAAATTGATGCTAGATTTCGATAGCGGCGAAGGACCACCACTTTTTAAAGGAAAAGTGGAAACTGGGTAGAGCATGTGGTTTACTATTAAATCCATGAACTAGTGTCCTATGGATATTATTGATAATTATTATCTTGAATATTAAAGGGACTGTAATTTATGAATCAAATGTTCTCACCCAAAATGGGGGGTTATATGTCAAAAGACTATTGTATTCCTGACATCATTTCAGTGTGGTTCGTTCACTGAAGTAAATCAAATAAGTAATTGCAAGTTGGGCAATAATAATTAGAATCGAATTGACCTCAAGATACTTCGATAGACAAGTATTACTACCAGTGGTTAGTAACATGGATCTCAATGGGAGATCATTAAAATGTCTACGTTAATAGTATCTACATTAATTTATAAACCTTAGCTGTGAATTGCGAGAGATGTGAAGTTAACTGCCACACTCCTGACGACGTATTGCGTCTGACAAAATTGTTGCCTGAAGGTGGGACAGCCTAGTACCTCGCTTGACGCGGACCCGGTTGCTGCAAGGCAAGTAGACTAGAGAACCTTTCTACTTGACTATTAATAATACATCCTAATTAAAGGAAATATTTCTACTGAATATAGCAATCAGTGTAGAATTTATTTACAGGTATTAATGCAATATTGATTCCTATATAAATTAAGAATATTGTTAAAGAGACGTACTGGGGTTTTGTTTTAATTGATTGGCCTAACGACAACTAGTCTAAATGATAAATGTGTACACAGTATAACAAAAAGAAAAAAATTATAGTTGCCGAGCCGCGTGTCCGTTTATGGCGAGAAACACGCAATCCTTCGTCTTCAGCTGCTGTGTGAAGGACATTGACTTCGGATTTGTTATCACTCTGATTCCAGGACACGGCTATTGATTGTCAATTTAACGTTGAAACGCTCTTGTGATTGTAAGAACGAATAATTAAACTAAGCAAATGCTTTACTACTGCGTTGTCTCTCTCGCACGCTGCTAATATGGCGTCACTCGTCGGGGTCGGGCAGCAAGCACGTCGCTCTTCTTCCTCCCAGGCTGTGCTACGCATGCGCAGCCCGCTCAAAGTATTCTCGAGCTTAAAGTACTTTATTTTTACTTGCAATTAATTCGGAAGGAAAGGACTGGTGACAAGTGCTTATGTCACTAAATAATGCATTAACATGCAACATATTTTGCATAATTCAGGTCAGCTTATTACGTCTGCATGAAGAAATATCACATAAATTGCTTTACTTTGCAATATTTTCTACTACAGTTGTTAATACACCTAAATGAACGAATTAAGTATGTAATAATATGTTACGTAAACAATCAACTTAATATATGATTATCCTTAGTAATGGAACGTAATTAACTAAACTTTTTTTAGATGCAACTAAATGTGGAGAGATTAATGTTTTAGCCTGTAGCTACCTCCCGGCGTCATTGAGACTGTGGGAAGAATTTGGCAAATATTGCGTCGCAATAGAAACATTAATTGAATTAGTTCTACATAATAGTAGAGTTAGTAAATACTATGGTTAATATAATAATGATGTATTCTAATACAAGAAATGGTGTATTAGTGTTGGAAAATTTCCAGCACATAGTACCTATATTCACTATGCATGAACAAGCATAGTACCAATAGTCACTATGGAAGGACGTACATAATATATATAATCACTATGGATGGACGAGCATAGTATCTATAGTCACTATGGATGGACGAGCAAAATATCTAGTCACTATGGATGGACGAGCAAAGGCCTTATAGTCACTGTGGATGGACATATATAGTACATATAGTCACTATGGATGGACATATACAGTACCGATAGTTGCTATGGATGGGCGAGCAAAGTCCTTATAGTCACTATGGATGGACATATATAGTACCTATAGTCACTATGAGTGGACATATTTAGTACCTATAGTCACTATGCATAGACGGGCATAGTACATATAGTCACTATTGATGGATGAGCATAGAACCTATAGTCACTATGGATGGACGTGCATAGAATATATAGTCTCTATAGATGGACGTGCATAGTACCTATAGTCACTATAGGTGGACGATCATAATACCTATTGTCACTCTAGATGGACGAGCATAATACCTATATTCTCTATTGATGCACGTATATACTAACTATAGTCACTATAGATTGACGGGCATAGTACCTATAATCACTATAGATGGATGAGCATAGAACCTATAATCACTATGGATGGACGAGCAAAGAACCTATAGTCACTATGGATGGACATATATAGAGAATATTGTCGCAATGGATGAACGTGAAGTGTACCTATAGTCACTATATATGTACGAGCATAATACCTATATTCTCTATTGATGCACGTATATACTAACTATAGTCACTATAGATTGACGGGCATAGTCCCTATATTCACTATAGATGGATGAGCATAGTACCTACAGTCACTATGGATGGATGAGCATAGTACCTATAGTCACTATGGATGGACGAGCATAGTACCTATAGGCACTATGGATGGACGAGCATAGTACCTATAGTCACTATTGATGGAAGAGCATAGTACCTATAGTCACTATTGATGGAAGAGCATAGTACCTAAAATCATTATGAATTGACGAGCATAGTACCTATAGTCTCTATAGATGGACGAGCATAGCACCTATAATCACTATGGATGGACGAGCATAGTACCAATAGTCACTATGGATGGACGAGCAAAGTACCCATAGTGACTATGGATGGACGAGCAAAGTACCCATAGTGACTATGGATGGACGAGCATAGTGCTTATTGTCATTATGGATTGACGAGCATAGTACCTATATTCACTATGCATGAACAAGCATAGATTTTATAGCCACTATGGATTGACGAATATAGTTCCTATAGTCACTATGGATGGACGTGCATAGTACCTATATTCACTATGAATGGATGAGCATAGAAACTATAGTTACTCTGGATAGACGAGCAAAGTACCTATAGTCCCTATATAGGGACTTATATAGAACAAATATTCACTATGGATAGACGAGAATACTACCTATTGTCACTATGGATGGCCATATATAGTACGTATAGTCACTATGAAAGGACGTGCATAGTATGTATAGTCACTATGAATAGACATATATAGTACCTATAGTCACAATGGATGGATGAGCATGCTACCTATAGTCATTATGGATGGACATGTATAGTACCTATAGTCAATATTGATTTCAAGACGTACATAGTAACTACAGTCACTATGGATTGACTAGCATAGTATCTATAGTTACTATGAATGGATGAGCATAGTACCTATAGTCACTATGGATTGACGTACATAATATCTATAGTTACAATGGATGGACGAGTATTATACCTATACTCATTATGGATGGACGAACATAGTACCTATAGTCATTATGGATGGACGAGTATAGTACCTATAGTTTTTTTGGATGGACGAACATAGTACCTACAGTCACTATGAATGGATGAGCATAGAACCTATTGTTACTATGGATGGACGATCAGAGTACCTATAGTCACTGTGGATGGACGAGCATAGTACCTATAGTCACTATTAGTGGACGAGCATGGTACCAATAGTCACTATGGATGGTCTTATATAGTACCTATAATCACTATTGATGGACGTATATAGTACCTATAGTCACTATGGATGGACGATCCTAGTACCTATGGTCATTATGGATGGACGAGCATAGTTCCTATAGTAAGAACATAAGAACAAAGGTAACTGCAGAAGGCCTATTGGTCCATACGATGCAGCTCCTAACTATAACCACCCAATCCCACTCATATACTTGTCCAACCCGCGCTTGAAACAATCGAGGGACCCCACCTCCACCACGTTACGCGGCAATTGGTTCCACAAATCAACAACCCTGTTACTGAACCAGTATTTACCCAAGTCTTTCCTAAATCTAAACTTATCCAATTTATACCCATTGTTTCGTGTTCTGTCTTGTGTTGATATTTTTAATACCCTATTAATATCCCCCCTGTTATGTCCATTCATCCACTTGTAAACCTCTATCATGTCACCCCTAACTCTTTGCCTTTCCAGTGAATGCAACTTAAGCTTTGTTAATCTTTCTTCATATGAAAGATTTCTAATTTGGGGAATTAACTTAGTCATCCTCCGTTGGACACGTTCAAGTGAATTTATATCCATTCTATAATACGGCGACCAAAACTGAACTGCATAATCTAAATGGGGCCTAACCAGAGCAAGATATAGCTTAAGAACCACACCGGGAGTCTTGTTACTAACGCTTCGATTAATAAATCCCAGTGTCCTATTCAGCCTTATTACGAACATTCATGCATTGATCCTTTTGTTTTAAATTCTTACTAATCATAACTCCCAGATCCCTTTCGCAATCTGACTTCGCAATATCAACACCATCTAGCTCGTATGGACTGTGGATCGCGCAAAAGGGAAAGCAACGAAGAGAAAGGAAGCGCAGGCCCCTCAGAAAGTAAAGGAAGTACCTAAGCAAACATTAGTTGTGGGAGATTCCCAGATAAGGTATTTGGATAGAACGTTTTGTGCTAGAGATAGGGGGAACAGGTTAAGGGTTTGCTATCCCGGAGCTGGCATTGGTGATATTATAAACAACATGAATGATATTATGGCTGGTAATGGGAACAATCCCATTATTTGCATTAGCGTGGGAGGAAATGATGTTGGTCGAGTTAGGAGTGAGGAACTGATTCAGAGGTATAAAACAGCCATAGAGTTAGTTAGGAGCAAGGGAGGAATCCCGATCATATGTGGCATTCTTCCAAGAAAGGGAGTGGGAAATGAATGGATATCGAGGGCACTTGGTGTCAATTGCCGGCTGGAAAGATATTGCAAATCAAATGCAATATCTTTCATAGACAACTGGGAACACTTCTATGGAAGAAATGAAATGTATGCTCGTGATGGGGTGCATCTATCGAGAGCTGGGGTTGTTGCTGTTGCGAACTCGTTAGAAGAAGTGGTTAGAGGTGTTTGTTTGGGTTTAAACTGTTAGTAGATAGAGGTATGGGAATTGATTTGGAGGAAGGAGGTAATAAAAGTATGTGTTTGTGGGAGAAAGGAATTGGCAAAATGATCAGGGAAAGAGAAGGGCCTCAAAATAACAATTCACTTAGGGTATATTACACTAACAGTAGAAGTCTAAGAAATAAAATTAACGAATTAAATGCTCTTGTCTGCACAGAAAAAATAGATATTATTGCACTTACCGAAACGTGGATGAATGTAGAAAATAGAGAACTATTAGCTGAATATCAAATATATGGATTTAAACTATTTCACACAGATAGATATATTAGACGAGGAGGTGGAGTAGCCATATATGTTAGGGACAATTTGAAATGTAGTCTCAAAGAGGGAATCAAAACAGAGCCACACACAGAAACTATTTGGATTGAATTAAACGAAAAAGCTAATAATATTATAATAGGAGTAATATATAGGCCACCAAATTTAGACAGAATGGAAGCAAAGCATCTATGGGATGAAATATCTAGAGCATCTAGATCTAACAGTATTTATGTCATGGGTGACTTTAATTTTAGCGGAATAAACTGGTTGAACAAAACAGGGAATAGTGAAGCAGAAGATTTTCTAGAATTAATTGACGATTGCTTTCTTACGCAACACATTAAGGAACCAACACGGGAAAATAATATTTTAGATTTAGTGTTAACTAACAGGGAAACGCAAATTAATGACATCGAAATAGGGAGTGAGCTAGGGAGCAGTGATCACAAAGAAATCAGATTTAGCATAGAATGGAATAGAGCAGTAGGAGAAAATTCTGTTAAAGTGCCAGATTTTCGAAAAGCTGATTTTAATAGCCTAAGAAATTTTTTGGGTCAAATTGATTGGAAAGTCTTGGGTATGGGGTGTGGGCCGGTCTTGGAGCGAGACATGAACCCAGCGATAGGTGACTTAAATGGGGATTTCGATGTGGATTCAATATATAACTTATTTAAGAATATTCTAAACAAAGCACAGGAACGTAGTATACCATACAAATTGAATAGATCGAATACTAATGACCCAAAGTGGATAACAAAGAATTTGAAGAACCTTATAGGTAAAAAGAGAGCTTGGTACAAAAGGATTAAAAATGGGGAGGTCACTTTAGAACAGGAATTCGTACAACTGGTTAGAAATGTTAAAAAAGAGATAAGGAAAGCAAAAAGAAACTATGAAGTTCGCATAGCAGGGCAAGCAAAGACAAATCCTAAAGGGTTTTTTCAGTTATATCGTACTAAGACTAGGGAAAGGATAGGTCCATTAAAAACTGAGACAGGTCAAATAACAGATAGTGATGAAGAGATGAGTAGTATTTTTAATAAATATTTTGTATCTGTATTTACTAAAGAGGAACTTAACAATATGCCTTCAGCCGAACAAGTCTATGTGGGTGGGGACGAGGACAGGTTGACGAGTTTAGCAGTTACCAGGGAGGATGTTCTTAAACAAATAGTAAAACTCAAACCAAACAAATCCCCAGGGCCGGATGAAGTGTTTGCCAGGGTGCTTAAAGAATGCAAAGAGGAGCTTTGTGACCCACTGTCAACCATATTTAATAAATCAATAGAGTCAGGCAGAGTGCCAGAGTTTTGGAAAGTTGCTAATGTGATACCAGTTTTTAAGAAAGGAGATAGATCACTTGCGTCTAACTATCGACCAATTAGCCTAACGTCTATTGTGGGAAAGTTACTCGAATCTATAATAGCAAATAAAATTCGTCTTCATCTTGAAAAACATAAATTAATAATTGAGTCGCAACATGGTTTTATAAATGGCCGTTCATGTTTAACAAATTTGTTATCTTTTTATTCTAGCATTGTTGAGGCAGTTGATAGTGGTAAGGATTGCGATGTTGTATACCTTGACTTTAGCAAAGCTTTTGATACAGTGCCACATGAAAGACTGATTAAAAAGATAGAGTCTCATGGTATTGGGGGTGCTATATTAAGCTGGATTAGGGCATGGCTATACCAAAGGAAACAGAGAGTTAGTATAAATGGAATCAAGTCAGAGTGGGAAAATGTTGTAAGTGGAGTGCCTCAAGGCTCTGTCCTGGGACCTCTGTTGTTTATAATATATATAAATGATTTAGATTCAGGTTTGAGTAGCAACATTTGCAAATTTGCCGATGATACGAAAATCGGTAGGGAAATTAATTCGGAGGAGGACTCACTATCACTTCAAGTTGATCTAGATAGGGTTTTGAAATGGTCAAAGGATTGGCAGATGCAGTTTAATGCTGATAAATGTAAAGTTCTGAGGTTAGGTAATGATGATAGAGTTACAAGATACGAGCTAGATGGTGTTGTGATTGCGAAGTCGGATTGCGAAAGGGATCTGGGAGTTATGATTAGTAAGAATTTAAAACAAAAGGATCAATGCATAAATGTTCGTAATAAGGCAAATCGGACACTTGGATTTATTAATCGCAGCGTTAGTAACAAGACACCTGGTGTGGTTCTCAAGCTATATCTTGCTCTAGTTAGGCCCCATTTAGATTATGCAGTTCAGTTTTGGTCGCCATATTATAGAATGGATATAAATTCACTTGAACGTGTCCAGCGTAGGATGACTAAGTTAATTCCCCAAATTAGAAATCTTTCATATGAAGAAAGATTAACAAAGCTTAAGTTGCATTCACTGGAAAGGCGAAGAGTTAGGGGTGACATGATAGAGGTTTACAAGTGGATGAATGGACATAACCGGGGGGATATTAATAGGGTATTAAAAGTATCAACACAGGACAGAACACGAAACAATGGGTATAAATTGGATAAGTTTAGATTTAGGAAAGACTTGGGTAAATACTGGTTCAGTAACAGGGTTGTTGATTTGTGGAACCAATTGCCGCGTAACATTGTGGAGGTGGGGTCCCTCGATTGTTTCAAGCACGGGTTGGACAAGTATATGAGTGGGATTGGGTGGTTATAGAATAGGAGCTGCCTCGTATGGGCCAATAGGCCTTCTGCAGTTACCTTTGTTCTTATGTTCTTATGTTCTTATGTATCTTGTAACTCTATCATCATTACCTAGCCTCAGAACTTTACATTTATCAGCATTAAACTGCATTTGCCAACCCTTTGACCATTTCAAAACCCTATCTAGATCAACTTGAAGTGATAGTGAGTCCTCCTCCGAATTAATTTCCCTACCGATTTTCGTATCATCGGCAAATTTGCAAATGTTGCTACTCAAACCTGAATCTAAATCATTTATATATATTATAAACAACAGAGGTCCCAGGACAGAGCCCTGAGGTACTCCACTAACAACATTATCCCACTCTGACTTAACCCCATTTATACTAACTCTCTGTTTCCTTTGGAATAGCCATGCCCTAAACCAAGTTAATATTGCACCCCCAATACCAAGAGCTTCTATTTTTTTAATTAGTCTTTCATGTGGCACTGTATCAAAAGCTTTGCTAAAGTCAAGGTACACAACATCACAGTCCTTATCATTATTGATGGACGAGTATAGTACCTATAGTCACTATGGATGGACAAGCATAGTACCTTTATTCACTATGGATGGATGAGCATAATATCTTTGACCACTGTTGAATGTCGTGTATAGTACCTATAATCATTATTGATGGACGAATAGAGTATCTATAGTCACTATGGATTGATGTATATAGTACCTTAAGTGGGAGCCGGTCGGCCGAGCGGACAGCACGCTTGACTTGTGATCCTGTGGTCCTGGGTTCGATCCCAGGCGCCGGCGAGAAACAATGGGCAGAGTTTCTTTCACCCTATGCCCCTGTTACCTAGCAGTAAAATAGGTACCTGGGTGTTAGTCAGCTGTCACGGGCTTCTTCCTGGGGGTGGAGACCTGGTCGAGGACCGGGCCGCGGGGATACTAAAAAGCCCCGAAATCATCTCAAGATAACCTCAAGAATCATCTCAAGATAACTATGGATGGACATGCACAGTACCTATAGTCACTATGGCTGGACAAACATAGTAACTGTTGTCACTCTAGATGGATAAGCGTAGAACCTATAGTCAATATTGATGGACATACCAAGTAACTACATTCACTATGGATTGACGAGCATAGTACCTATAATCACTATGGGTGGATGACCTTAGTACCTATAATCACTATGGATGGACGTATATAGTATCTATAGTTTCTATGGATGGAAGTATATAGTACCTATAGTCAATATGGATGGACGTATATAGTATCTATAGTTTCTATGGATGGACAGATACAGTACTTATAGTCAGTATTGATGGACGAGCATAGTACCTATATTCACTATTCATGAACAAACATAATACCTAGAGTCACTATGGAAGGACGTACATAATATCTATAGTCAATGTTGATGGACGTACATAGTATCTCTAGTCACTATGGATGGACAAGCAAAGTACCTATAGTCACTAAGGATGGACGAGCATAGTACCTATATTCACTATTCATGAACAAACATAGTACCTAGAGTCAATATGGAAGGACGTACATAATATCTATAGTCAATGTTGATGGACGTACATAGTATCTCTAGTCACTATGGATGGACAAGCAAAGTACCTATAGTCGCTATGGATGGTTGTATATAGTACCAATATTCATTATGGATGGACGAGCATGCCTAGCAAACATTTTCACGTTTAAAAACATGCTAAAAACGACATTTCATTTTTTTTGGCTCGTTTGTAATTACTTTTAAAAAACGTATTATGAGAATTTTTAAAAAGACCTTAGAATGTGAGTTGGAAACGTTTCAAGGAACCTTTTAATAATCTTTGAATTACTTACTTTATAACTTTTCGAACAAACGTTTTTAATACCTTGTTCCTAATTTATATTGTAATATAAATTATTGTAATATAAATTAGGGTATAATCGTATTTTCTAAATTCAGATCTGTAATAGAAAGGGACAGACATCCTATATATGTCAATCTATATAAATAAAAATAGAAATGTTTATTTGTTCAAAATCGCTAATCCCCGAAAGTTTTTCACCGATTGCTTTGAAATTTTCACACAATGTTCCATTCGCATCCGAGCAGGTTTTTATATACATACTATATAGATGTCACTTCTGTGATGAGAAAAAACATGCTTTTGCTGATAAACTGTGTTTTCATGTGAGGGAAATCTTCGAAACCTCTTTACTGATTGCTTTGAAAATTTGATATAACGGTGCATTCGAATAGGTGCATGTTTTTATATACCTACAATATAAATGCCACACCTGTAACAAGAAAAAAAACAGTTTTTTTTTTAAACAGTGCCATATGTAGGTAGTAAGAGCAACACACGCTGCAATCTCCAAAAGTTTTCAAAGCTCTCCAAAAGTTTTCACAGATTGCTTTGAAATTTTTACACAACATTCCATTCGAATATGTGTGTGGTTTTATATACCTACTATTTAGATGCCACACCTGTGACAGGTAAAAAAATGTTTTTTTTTTTTAACAGTGCCATCTGTTGCACACAAGAGGAATACGCACTAAATAAAATATGCTATGATTTCATTTCAATGTTTCCGATTGCATTGATAAATTGAATTTTCATAGATTTTGATTGTTTTTTTCATTTTGATATAAATATTTTGTGTGACATTGCATTGGAATTGAGCTGTATTGTTTACCATACTGTTCATTTCGTGAGTATAGTTTATTTGATTCTATTTAAAAAAAAATTCATTTCGTTTTTTAAACTGTTCTTCATATTTTTCAGTGCAATTGGTGGTGAAATTGAGCTGTGTTGGTTGATCTGCGTTTGAATTAAAATATTTCTTTAGTATTTTTTTGTTTTTGTTTTGAAACAAGAAAATGGACAAAACGTTTATTTCACAGCTGCAAATGTGCAACAAACAACCATGAATCCACCGGCTGCAACGTTAACTGCTTTCTTCACCTTATGTCAAAATGAGGCGTTTGCAAAATCACTGCTGTATTCTGAAGTTCCTACATATTACACATGGAATGCCAATAGAAAATCATTTGAACGACGCAAACGAGGAGAGCGAGTCGACGGACAAACTGGCATATTTAAATAAACTACGATAGGCAGACTGTGCACAGTGCTTCCCAATCAAGATGAATGCTTCTTTCTTCGCATGCTGTTGGTAAATGTGTCCGGTCCAACGTCTTTCCAGCAATTGAGATTTGTCAACGGCGTAACAGATGCTACTTCCTGTAGTGCATGTCAAGGTCTGAATTTATTGGAAAATTACTGACACTGGGATGTATGTCTTAATATGCGTCCAACACGTCACATCCAAATCAAATTCGTGTGTTGTTTGTAATCATATTGACCGCCTGCTCTCCTTCATCTCCAACAGAGTCATGGGAGAAATATAAATTGCACATCGCGGAAGATGTTGTCCGTCGAATACGCAAGGAAAATTCAAATATGAACATGGATTTCACACCAAAATCTACAGCGAAGCGTTGATAATGATTGAAGATTTGTGCTTAGAAATCGCGAACAAAGTACTCAATCAGTTGGAAATGCCATCACCGAATCGATCTGCTGCGGCTTCTTCAATGTAGAATTGGGTCGTGAACAAAATTACATCGCAGGTGATCTGTTGCCGTATGTACAATCAAATATTCCTAATCTAACGCTTGAGCGAAAAGGCATTTGCAATCAAATAATTCAAACTGTCAATAACGGGCTTGGAGAAATCTTCTTTGATGCGCCAGGAGGAACTGGTAAAACCTTCTTAATTAGATTGATTCTTGCAGCATTTCGATCCTAAAATGGCATAACCTTAGCTCTTGCATCGTCCACAATTGCTGCAACATTGCTACCATGTGGAAGAACTGCTACTTCAGCTTTGAAATTGGCATTGAACATGCAATTCATTGAAACTCCCACGTGCAACATTTCCAAAGCATCCTTCATAGGAAAAGTATTGCAGAAATGCAAACTTATTGTTTGGGATGAATGCACAATGGCCCACAAAAAATCGCGCGAGGATCTTGATCGATAATTGCATGATTGGCCTGTAAACATCAGACCATTTGGGAACGCAGTAATATTGCTTGCAGGAGTTCTCAGGCAAACATTATCTGTAATTCCTCGATCGACACCAGTGGACAAAATAAATGCTTGCCTGAAATACTCTACTTTGTGGCGCCACATAAAGACATTTAAATTAACTACAAATATGCGTTTCCAGCTGCAAAACGATTCGCCAGCTGAGATATTCTCACATCAATTGCTGGAAATTGGGAACGGAAACATGCCGGTTACTGCAATTGAAAATCGGCTTGCCAATTATCATGTTGCAAAATATCAACTAGTCAAAACTTTGCAATGCCACGTGCCAACGGTAAACAAAATTAAACCGCGTCGTTGTAGAAGTAACAATCTTGACAGGACCTTTCAAATGTGAAGATGTCCTCATTCCTCACATTCCTGTGATTCCAATGGATATGCCAATTCAATTTATGAGATTGAAATTTCCAATTCGAATGGCGTTTGCAATCACCATCAACAAAGCTCAGGGTCAATCTTTAGAATTATGCAGTTTATATCTAGACACGGATTGCTTCACACATAGACAATTAAATGCTGCATGTTCTAGAGTCGGCAAACCAGACAATCTCTATATCTCTACAGACAATAGAACTGCAAAAAACATTGTATACCCACAAGCACTGTGAAATGAGACATATTATAAATGTGCACCTTCCCTTTTCTTTCATTCCCATATATCCAGACTGAACCACAGCAACGCGTGGCGGGTACAGCTATAGTATAAAAATATATATATATAAATATATATATATATATATATATATATATATATATATATATATATATATATATATATATATATATATATATATATATATATATATATATATATATGTCGTACCTAGTAGCCAGAACGCACTTCTCAGCCTACTATGCAAGGCCCGATTTGCCTAATAAGCCAAGTTTTCATGAATTAATTGTTTTTCGACTACCTAACCTACCTAACCTAACCTAACCTAACTTTTTCAGCTACCTAACCTAACCTAATCTAAAAAGATAGGTTAGGTTAGGTTAGGTAGGGTTGGTAAGGTTCGGTCATATATCTACGTTAATTTTAACAACAATAACAAAAAATTGACCTCATACATAATGAAATGGGTAGCTTTATCATTTCATAAGAAAAAAAATTGAGATAATATATTAATTCAGGAAAACTTGGCTTATTAGGCAAATCGGGCCTTGCATAGTAGACTGAGAAGTGCGTTCTGGCTACTAGGTACGACATATATATATATGTATATATATATATATATATATATATATATATATATATATATATATATATATATATATATATATATATATATATATATATATATATATATATATATATATATATATATGTCGTACCTAGTAGCCAGAACGCACTTCTCTGCCTACTATGCAAGGCCTGATTTGCCTAATAAGCCAAGTTTTCCTTTATTATTATATTTTCTCTAATTCTTTTCTTATGAAATGATAAAGCTACCCATTTCATAATGTATGAGGTCAATTTTATTTTATTGGAGTTAAAATTAACTTAGATATATGACCGAACCTAACCAACCCTACCTAACCTAACCTAACCTATCTTTATAGGTTAGGTTAGATTAGGTAGCTGAAAAAGTTAGGTTAGGTTAGGTTAGGTAGATTAGGTAGTCGAAAAACAATTAATTCATGAAAACTTGGCTTATTAAGCAAATCGGGCCTTGCAAAATAGGCAGAGAAGTGCGTTCTGGCTACTAGGTACGACATATACATATATATATACACATATATATATATATATATATATATATATATATATGTGTATATATATGTGTATATATATATATATATATATATATATATATATATATATATATATATATATATATATATATATGTATGTATATATATATATATATATATATATATATATATATATATATATATATATATATATATATATATATATATATATATTAGTATATTTTGGTAGCAGTCTTTCCTGTAGACATATATTATTAAATATGACCGAAAAAGTAAGATTAATAATTCTAACACGAATTTTCTCAATCTTTCGTACATTACGCTTCACTGTTGGAGGTAAATAAAAAATCACTTCTCCAAAATTCATTTTTATTTCTAGTCTGACGCGACACGGGCGCGTTTCGTAAAACTTATTACATTTTCAAAGACTTCACAAATACACAACTGATTAGAACTTACGTATCTCTGATTTTATATCTACATTTGAGTGAGGTGGGAGGGGTGATGTGGCATTAACACAAGACAGAACAAGAGGGGATATTAATAGGGTATTAAAAGTATCAACACAAGACAGAACAGAAACAATGGGTATTGAATAGAAGTGTTTGTAGAAAGCCTATTGGTCTATATTTCTTGATGCTTCTATATTGGAGCGGAGTCTTGAGGTGGGTAGAATATAGTTGTGCAATAATTGGCTGTTGATTGCTGGTGTTGACTTCTTGATGTGTAGTGCCTCGCAAACGTCAAGCCGCCTGCTATCGCTGTATCTATCGATGATTTCTGTGTTGTTTACTAGGATTTGTCTGGCGATGGTTTGGTTATGGGAAGAGATTATATGTTCCTTAATGGAGCCCTGTTGCTTATGCATCGTTAAACGCCTAGAAAGAGATGTTGTTGTCTTGCCTATATACTGGGTTTTTTGGAGCTTACAGTCCCCAAGTGGGCATTTGAAGGCATAGACGACGTTAGTCTCTTTTAAAGCGTTCTGTTTTGTGTCTGGAGAGTTTCTCATGAGTAGGCTGGCCGTTTTTCTGGTTTTATAGTAAATCGTCAGTTGTATCCTCTGATTTTTGTCTGTAGGGATAACGTTTCTAATAACAATATCTTTCAGGACCCTTTCCTCCGTTTTATGAGCTGTGGAAAAGAAGTTCCTGTAAAATAGTCTAATAGGGGGTATAGGTGTTGTGTTAGTTGTCTCGCCAGAGAAATCCTAGTAAACAACATCCTAGTAAATGAATCCTAGTAAATTCAGGCTTGTTTGCATTTGTGTTCCTCACGTGTGCCCCAAAGAATGAGGTGATTTGGTAAAATGCTATGCCCAAGATTACTATCCGAGTGCCGGCGATGGGGTGGTTCAAATAGCCTCGGCTATCACCTCATTTTGTCCGGTCGTGATGGTCAAGTGGATTAAGGCGTCTTGTACATACCAGTTGCGTTGCTCCTGGGAGTATGGGTTCGAGTCACTTCTGGGGTGTGAGTTTTCAGTTATATATATATATATATATATATATATATATATATATATATATATATATATATGTCGTACCTAATAGCCAGAACGCACTTCTCCGCCTACTATGCAAGGCCCGATTTGCCTAATAAGCCAAGTTTTCATGAATTAAATGTTTTTCGACTATCTAACCAACCTAACCTAACCTAACTTACCTTTTTCAGCTCCCTAACCTAACCTAACCTATAAAGATAGGTTAGGTTAGGTTAGGTAGGGATGGTTAGGTTCGGTCATATATCTACGTTATTTTTAACTCCAATAAAAAAAATTTGACCTCATACATAATGAAATGGGTAGCTTTATCATTTCATAAGAAAAAAAATTGAGAAAATAGAATAATTCAAGAAAACTTGGCTTATTAGGCAAATCGGGGCTTGCATAGTAGGCTGAGAAGTGAGTTCTGGCTACTAGGTACGACATATATATATATATATATATATATATATATATATATATATATATATATATATATATATATATATATATATATATATATAAATATATATATATATATATATATATATATATATATATATATATATATATATATATATATATATATATATATAATATATATATAAATATATATATATATATATATATATATATATATATATATATATATATATATATATATATATATATATATATATATATATATATATATGTCGTACCTAGTAGCCAGAATGCACTTCTCGGTCAACTATGCAAGGCCCGATTTGCCTAATAAAACAAGTTTTCCTGAATTAATATATTTTCTCTTATTTTTTTCTTATGAAATGATAAAGCTACCTATTTCATTATGCATGAGGTATATTTTCTTTTATTGGAGTTAAAATTAACGTAGATATATGACCGAACCTAACCAACCCTACCTAACCTAACCTAACCTATCTCTATAGGTTAGGTTAGGTTAGGTAGCTGAAAAAGTTAGGTTAGGTTAGGTTAGGTAGGTTAGGTAGTCGAAAAACAATTAATTCATGAAAACTTGGCTAATTAGGCAAATCGGGCCTTGCATAGTAGGCTGAGAAGTGCGTTCTGGCTACTAGGTTCGACATATATATATATATATGTATATGTCGTACCTAGTAGCCAGAACTCACTTTTTGGCCTACTATGCAAGGCCCGATTTGCCTAATAAGCCAAGTTTTCCTGAATTAATATATTTTTTCTAATTTTTTTCTTATGAAATGATAAAGCTACCCATTTCATTATGTATGAGGTCAATTTTTGTTTATTGGAGTTAAAATTAACGTAGATATATGACCGAACCTAACCAACCCTACCTAACCTAACCTAACCTATCTTTATAGGTTAGGTTTGGTTAGGTAGCCGAAAAAGTTAGGTTAGGTTAGGTTAGGTAGGTTAGGTAGTCGAAAAACAATTAATTCATGAAAACTTGGCTTATTAGGCAAATCGGGCCTTGCATAGTAGGCTGAGAAGTGAGTTCTGGCTACTAGGTACGACATATATATATATATATATATATATATATATATATATATATATATATATATATATATATATATATATATATATATATATATATATATATATATATATATATATATATATATATGTCGTACCTAGTAGCCAGAACGCACTTCTCAGCCTACTATGCAAGGCCCGATTTGCCTAATAAGCCAAGTTTTCATGAATTATTTATTTTTCGACTACCTAACCTACCTAACCTAACCTAACCTAACTTTTTCGGCTTCCTAACCCAACCTAACCTATAGAGATAGGTTAGGTTAGGTTAGGTAGGGTTGGTTAGGTTCGGTCACATATCTACGTTAATTTTAACTCCAATAAAATAAAATTGACCTCATACATAAGGAAATGGGTAGCTTTATCATTTGATAAGAAAATTATTAGGGAAAATATATTATTTCAGGAAAACTTGGCTTATTAGGCAAATCGGGCCTTGCATAGTAGGCTGAGAAGTGCGTTCTGGCTACTAGGTACGACATATATATATATATATATATATATATATATATATATATATATATATATATATATATATATATATATATATATATGCGAACAAGCCTGAATGGTCCCCAGGACAATGTGCAACTGAAATATATATATATATATATATATATATATATATATATATATATATATATATATATATATATATATATATATATATATATATATATATATATATATATGTATATATATATATATATATATATATATATATATATATATATATATATATATATATATATATATATTTATATATATATATATATATATATATGTCGTACCTAGTAGCCAGAACTCACTTCTCAGCCTACAATGCAAGGCCCGATTTGCCTAATAAGCCAAGTTTTCGTGAATTAATATATTTTCTATAATTTTTTTCTTATGAAATGATAAAGCTACCCATTTCATTATGTATGAGGTCAATTTTTTTTTATTTGAGTTAAAATTAACGTAGATATATGACCGAACCTAACCAACCCTACCTAACCTATATCTTTATAGGTTAGGTTAGGCTAGGTAGCTGAAAAAGTTAGGTTAGGTTAGGTTAGGTAGGTTAGGTAGTAGAAAAACAATTAATTCATGAAAACTTGGCTAATTAGGCAAATTAGGCCTTGCATAGTAGGCTGAGAAGTGCGTTCTGGCTACTAGGTACGACATATATATATATATATATATATATATATATATATATATATATATATATATATATATATATATATATATATATATATATATATATATATATATATATATATATATATATATATATATATATATGTCGTACCTAATAGCCAGAACGCACTTCTCAGCCTACTATTCAAGGCCCGATTTGCCTAATAAGCCAAGTTTTCCTGAATTAATGTTTTTTCGTCTACCTAACCTACCTAACCTAACCTAACCTAGCTTTTTTTGGCTACCTAACCTAACCTTACCTATAAATATAGGTTAGGTTAGGTTAGGTAGGGTTGGTTAGGTTCGGTCATATATCTACGTTAATTTTAACTCCAATAAAAAAAAATTGACCTCATACATAGAGAAAAGGGTTGCTTTATCATTTCATAAGAAAAAAATTATAGTAAATATAATAATTCAGGAAAACTTGGCTTATTAGGCAAATCGGGCCTTGAATAATAGGCTGAGAAGTGAGTTCTGGCTACTAGGTACGACATATATATATATATATATATATATATATATATATATATATATATATATATATATATATATATATATATATATATATATATATATATATATATATATATATATATATATGTCGTACCTAGTAGCCAGAACGCACTTTTTTGCCTACTATGCAAGGCCCGATTTGCCTAATAAGCCAAGTTTTCCTGAATTAATATATTTTCTCTAATTTTTTTCTTATGAAATGATAAAGCTACCCATTTCATTATGTATGAGGTCAATTTTTTTATTGGAGTTAAAATTAACGTAGATATATGACCGAACCTAACCAACCCTACCTAACCTAACCTAACCTATCTTTATAGGTTAGGTTAGGTTAGGTAACCGAAAACGTTAGGTTAGGTTAGGTTAGGTAGGTTAGGTAGTCAAAAAAACATTAATTCATAAAAACTAGGCTTATTAGGCAAATCGGGCCTTGCATAGTAGGCTGAGAAGTGCGTTCTGGCTACTAGGTACGACATATATATATATATATATATATATATATATATATATATATATATATATATATATATATATATATATATATATATATATATATATATATATATATATATATATATATATATATATATATGTCGTACCTAGTAGCCAGAACGCACTTCTCAGCCTACTATGCATGGCCCGATTTGCCTAATAATCCAAGTTTTACTGAATTAATATATTTTCTCTAATTGTTTTCTTATGTAATGATAAAACTACCCATTTCATTATGTATGAGGTTAATTTTTTTTATTGGAGTTAAAATTAACGTAGATATATGACCAAACCTAACCAACCCTACCTAACCTAACCTAACCTATCTTTATAGGTTAGGTTAGGTTAGGTAACCGAAAACGTTAGGTTAGGTTAGGTTAGGTAGGTTAGGTAGTCAAAAAAACATTAATTCATAAAAACTAGGCTTATTAGGCAAATCGGGCCTTGCATAGTAGGCTGAGAAGTGCGTTCTGGCTACTATGTACGACATATATATATATATATGTCGTACCTAGTAGCCAGAACGCACTTCTCAGCCTACTATGCAAGGCCCGATTTGCCTAATAAGCCATGTTTTCATGAATTAATTGTTTTCGACTACCTAACCTAACTTTTTCGGCTACCTAACCTAACTTAACCTATAAAGATAGGTTAGGTTAGGTTCGGTAGGGTTGGTTAGGTTCGGTCATATATCTGCGTTAATTTTAACTCCAATAAACAAAAACTGACCTCATTCATAATGAAATGGGTAGCTTTATCATATCATAAGAAACAAATTTGAGAAAATATATTAATTCATGAAAACTTGGCTTATTAGGCAAATCGGGCCTTATAGGTACAAGAAGAGTGTTGTTAACGCATATGTCGACCGTGCTCTCAGCCACAGCTCAGAATGGAAGCAAGTCGACGAAGAACTCTGTAGGGTAAGGCAGGTCCTAGTCAACAACGGCTTCTCCAATGGTTTCGTGGAAGACATCATAAGAAGGAAAGTGAAACGCCATGCAAAATCTGAAGAGACAACTAACACAACACCTATACCCCCTATTAGACTATTTTACAGGAACTTCCTTTCCACAGCCCATAAAACGGAGGAAAGGGTCCTGAAAGATATTGTCAGTAGAAACGTTATCCCTACAGACAAAAATCAGAAGATACAACTGACGATTTATTATAAAACCAGAAAAACGGCCAGCCTACTCATGAGAAACTCTCCAGACACAAAACAGAACGCTTTAAAAGAGACCAACGTCGTCTATGCCTTCAAATGCCCACTTGGGGACTGTAAGCTCCAAAAAACCCAGTATATAGGCAAGACAACAACATCTCTTTCTAGGCGTTTAACGATGCATAAGCAACAGGGCTCCATTAAGGAACATATAATCTCTTCCCACAACCAAACCATCGCCAGAGAAATCCTAGTAAACAACACAGAAATCATCGATAGATACAGCGATAGCAGGCGGCTTGACGTTTGCGAGGCATTACACATCAAGAAGTCAACACCAGCAATCAACAGCCAATTAATGCACACTATATTCTACCCACCTCAAGACTCCGCTCCAATATAGAAGCATCAAGAAATATGGACCAATAGGCTTTCTGCAATCACTTCTATTCAATATCCATTGTTTCGTGTTCTGTCTTGTGTTGATAAAATTAATACCTTATTAAATAGTCTAATAGGGGGTATAGGTGTTGTGTTAGTTGTCTCTTAAGATTTTGCATGGCGTTTCACTTTCCTTCTTATGATGTATTCCACGAAACCATTGGAGAAGCCGTTGTTGACTAGGACCTGCCTTACCCTACAGAGTTCAACTAGTCCAGAGTTCATCCTAGTCAACAACGGCTTCTCAGCCTACTATGCAAGGCCCGATTTGCCTAATAAGCCAAGTTTTCATGAATTAATTGTTTTTCGACTACCTAACCCACCTAACCTAACCTAACCTAACTTTTTCGGCTACCTAACCTATAAAGATAGGTTAGGTTAGGTTAGGCAGGGTTGGTTAGGTTCGGTCATAAATCTACGTTAATTTTAACTCCAATAAAAAAAAATTGACCTCATACATAATGAAATGGGTAGCTTTATCATTTCGTAAGAAAAAAATTAGAGAAAATATATTAATTCCGGAAAACTTGGCTTATTAGGCAAATTGGGCCTGGCATAGTAGGCTGAGAAGTGCGTTCTGGCTACTAGGTACGACATATGTATATATATATATATATATATATATATATATATATATATATATATATATATATATATATATATATATATATATATATATATATATTAATATATATATATATATATATATATATATATATATATATATATATATATATATATATATATATATTAATATATATATATATATATATATATATATATATATATATATATATATATATATATATATATATATATATATATATATATATGTCGTACCTAGTAGCCAGAACGCACTTCTCAGTCTACTATGCAAGGCCCGATTTGCCTAATAAGTCAAGTTTTCATGAATTAATTGTTTTTCGACTACCTAACCTACCTAACCTAACCTAACCTATATTTTTCAGCTACCTAACCTAACCTAACCTATAAAGATAGGTTAGGTTAGGTTAGGTAGGGTTGGTTAGGTTCGGTCATATATCTACGTTAATTTTAACTCCAATAAAAAAAATTTACCTCATACATAATGAAATGGGTAGCTTTATCATTTCATAAGAAAAAAAATTGAGAAAATATATTAATTCGTGAAAACTTGGCTTATTAGGCAAATTGGGCCTGGCATAGTAGGCTGAGAAGTGCGTTCTGGCTACTAGGTACGACATATATATATAAATATTAATATATATATGTCGTACCTAGTAGCCATAACGCACTTTTCAGCCTAATATACAAGGCCCAATTTGCCTAATAAGCCAAGTTTTCCTGAATTAATATATTTTCTCTAATTTTTTCTTACGAAATGATAAAGCTACCCATTTCATTATGTATGAGGTCAATTTTTTTTTAATGGAGTAAATATATATATATATATATATATATATATATATATATATATATATATATATATATATATATATATATATATATATATATATATATATATATATATATATATATGTCGTACCTAGTAGCCAGAACTCACTTCTCAGCCTACTATGCATGGCCCTATTTGCCTAATAAGCCAAGTTTTCCTGAATTAATATATTTTCTCAAAATTTTTTCTTATGAAATGATAAAGCTACCCATTTCTTTATGTATGAGTTCAATTTTTTTTCATTGGAGTTAAAATTAACGTAGATATATGACCGAACCTAACCAACCCTACCTAACCTAACCTAACCTATCTCTATAAGTTAGGTTGGGTTATGTAGCCGAAAAAGTTAGGTTAGGTTAGGTTAGGTAGGTTCGGTAGCCGAAAAACAATTAATTCATGAAAACTTGGCTTATTAGGCAAATCGGGCCTTGCATAGTAGGCTGAGAAGTGCGTTCTGGCTACTATGTACGACATATATATATATATATGTCGTACCTAGTAGCCAGAACGCACTTCTCAGCCTACTATGCAAGGCCCGATTTGCCTAATAAGCCATGTTTTCATGAATTAATTGTTTTCGACTACCTAACCTAACTTTTTCGGCTACCTAACCTAACTTAACCTATAAAGATAGGTTAGGTTAGGTTCGGTAGGGTTGGTTAGGTTCGGTCATATATCTGCGTTAATTTTAACTCCAATAAACAAAAACTGACCTCATACATAATGAAATGGGTAGCTTTATCATATCATAAGAAACAAATTTGAGAAAATATATTAATTCATGAAAACTTGGCTTATTAGGCAAATCGGGCCTTATAGGTACAAGAAGAGTGTTGTTAACGCATATGTCGACCGTGCTCTCAGCCACAGCTCAGAATGGAAGCAAGTCGACGAAGAACTCTGTAGGGTAAGGCAGGTCCTAGTCAACAACGGCTTCTCCAATGGTTTCGTGGAAGACATCATAAGAAGGAAAGTGAAACGCCATGCAAAATCTGAAGAGACAACTAACACAACACCTATACCCCCTATTAGACTATTTTACAGGAACTTCTTTTCCACAGCCCATAAAATGGAGGAAAGGGTCCTGAAAGATATTGTCAGTAGAAACGTTATCCCTACAGACAAAAATCAGAAGATACAACTGACGATTTACTATAAAACCAGAAAAACGGCCAGCCTACTCATGAGAAACTCTCCAGACACAAAACAGAACGCTTTAAAAGAGACCAACGTCGTCTATGCCTTCAAATGCCCACTTGGGGACTGTAAGCTCCAAAAAACCCAGTATATAGGCAAGACAACAACATCTCTTTCTAGGCGTTTAACGATGCATAAGCAACAGGGCTCCATTAAGGAACATATAATCTCTTCCCACAACCAAACCATCGCCAGAGAAATCCTAGTAAACAACACAGAAATCATCGATAGATACAGCGATAGCAGGCGGCTTGACGTTTGCGAGGCATTACACATCAAGAAGTCAACACCAGCAATCAACAGCCAATTAATGCACAATTATATTCTACCCACCTCAAGACTCCGCTCCAATAGAAGCATCAAGAAATATGGACCAATAGGCTTTCTACAATCACTTCTATTCAATATCCATTGTTTCGTGTTCTGTCTTGTGTTGATCAAATTAATACCTTATTAAATAGTCTAATAGGGGGTATAGGTGTTGTGTTAGTTGTCTCTTCAGATTTTGCATGGCGTTTCACTTTCCTTCTTATGATGTATTCCACGAAACCATTGGAGAAGCCGTTGTTGACTAGGACCTGCCTTACCCTACAGAGTTCAACTAGTCCAGAGTTCATCCTAGTCAACAACGGCTTCTCAGCCTACTATGCAAGGCCCGATTTGCCTAATAAGCCAAGTTTTCATGAATTAATTGTTTTTCGACTACCTAACCCACCTAACCTAACCTAACCTAACTTTTTCGGCTACCTAACCTAACCTAACCTATAAAGATAGGTTAGGTTAGGTTAGGTAGGGTTGGTTAGGTTCGGTCATAAATCTACGTTAATTTTAACTCCAATAAAAAAAAAATTGACCTCATACATAATGAAATGGGTAGCTTTATCATTTCGTAAGAAAAAAATTAGAGAAAATATATTAATTCCGGAAAACTTGGCTTATTAGGCAAATTGGGCCTGGCATAGTTGGCTGAGAAGTGCGTTCTGGCTACGCACTTTAATGGAGTAAATATATATATATATATATATATATATATATATATATATATATATATATATATATATATATATATATATATATATATATATATATATATATATATATATATATATATATATATATATGTCGTACCTAGTAGCCAGAACTCACTTCTCAGCCTACTATGCATGGCCCGATTTGCCTAATAAGCCAAGTTTTCCTGAATTAATATATTTTCTCTAATTTTTTTCTTATGAAATGATAAAGCTACCCATTTCTTTATGTATGAGTTCAATTTTTTTTCATTGGAGTTAAAATTAACGTAGATATATGACCGAACCTAACCAACCCTACCTAACCTAACCTAACCTATCTCTATAAGTTAGGTTGGGTTATGTAGCCGAAAAAGTTAGGTTAGGTTAGGTTAGGTAGGTTCGGTAGCCGAAAAACAATTAATTCATGAAAACTTGGCTTATTAGGCAAATCGGGCCTTGCATAGTAGGCTGAGAAGTGAGTTCTGGCTACTAGGTACGACATATATATATATATATATATATATATATATATATATATATATATATATATATATATATATATATATATATATATATATATATATATATATATATATATATATATATATATATATATATATATATATATATATATATATATATATATATATATATATGTTGTACCTAGTAGCCAGAATGCACTTGTCAGCCTACTATGCAAGGCCCGATTTTCCTAATAAGCCAAGTTTTCATGAATTAATTGTTTTTCGACTACCTAACCTACCTAACCTAACCTAACCTAACTTTTTCGGCTATCTAACCTAACTTAACCTATAAAGATAGGTTAGGATAGGTTAGGTAGGGTTGGTTATGTTCGGTCATATATCTACGTTAATTTTAACTCCAATAAAATAAAATTGACCTCATACATATGGAAATGGGAAGCTTTATCATTTCATAAGAAAAAAATTAGAGAAAATATATTAATTCAGGAAAACTTGGCTTATTAGGCAAATTGGGCCTTGCATAGTAGGCTGAGAAGTGCGTTCTGGCTACTAGGTACGACATATATATATATATATATATATATATATATATATATATATATATATATATATATATATATATATATATATATATATATATATATATATATATATATATATGTTGTACCTAGTAGCCAGAATGCACTTGTCAGCCTACTATGCAAGGCCCGATTTTCCTAATAAGCCAAGTTTTCATGAATTAATTGTTTTTCGACTACCTAACCTACCTAACCTAACCTAACCTAACTTTTTCGGCTATCTAACCTAACTTAACCTATAAAGATAGGTTAGGATAGGTTAGGTAGGGTTGGTTAGGTTCGGTCATATATCAAAAAAGCATGTTTTTACCTGTCACAGTTGTGGCATCTATACTAATGCTCATGAAATGAATGGTACGGTAAACAACACAGTTCAATTAAAATGCAATGTCACACAAAATAATTAAAACAAAATGAAAATAAATTGAAAACTATGAAAATTCAAATTATCAATGCAATCGGAATCATTGAACTGGAATTGTAACATTTTAGTATGGTGTGTGATGCTCTTACGTGCAACAAATGGCACTGTTTCTTAAAAAAAGAAAGTTTTTACCTGTCACAGGTGTGGCATCTATTCTTATACATACGAAATGAATGGTATGGTAAACAACACCGCTCAATTCCAACGCAATGTCAAACAAAATAATTAAATCAAAATGAAAATAAATTCAAATTTATGAAAATTCAATTTACTAATGCAACTGGAAACATTGTATATAGTATAGCGTGCATTGCTTTTACGTGCAAAAGATGTCAAAATGTTTTTCAAAAAAGCATGTTTTTACATGTCACAGGTGTGGCATCTATATAGTAGGTGTATAAAAACACAGGCATATTCATACTTTCAAATTTTGTGGCAAAATTTGAAAGTAATCGGTGAAGAACTTTCGGAGATTATAGCGTGTGTTGCTCTTACGTCCAACAGATGGCGCTGTTTATTAAGAAACCATGTCATTTCCTGTCACAGGTGAGACATGTATATAATAGGTACATAAAACACTCGCCTATTCGAATGCAACATTGTATCCAAATTTCAAAGCAATTGGTAAAGAGGTTTCGAAGATTTCCCTCACTCGAAAAACACATGAAAAACGCAATTTAAACAAAAACATGTTTTATCCCGTCTCAGACGTAACATCTATATAGTATTTATATAAAAACTCTCTCGGATGCGAATGGAACGTTGTGTGAAAATTTCAAAGCAATCGGCGAAGAACTTTCGGAGATTAGCGATTTTGAACAAACGAGCATTTACATTTTAATTTATATAGACAAGCTGTAACCGGCCATGCGTTGCTTTGGCTCAGCAATGTATGTATGTTGCTGAGCCACAGCAACCTTCACCTGTCTTTCTGTCCTCCCCAACGTTCCCTCTCTCCCATCCCCTCGTTCTCCCAACCATACCCCACTCCCCCATCCCCTCATCTTTCCCACCATCTCCCCTGTCCCTTCATCCTTCACATCCCCATCCCCTCGTCCTCCCAAACTCCCCCTGACCCCTCGTCCTCCCCACAATACCTAACGTCCATGTCCCCTTGTCCTCCCCACCATTCCCCCCCCCCTCCCCTGTCTCCTCGTCCTCCCCACCATCCCACACTCCTCTGTCCCTTTGTCCTTCCCACCATTCTCCACTCCCCCGTCCCCTCGTCCTAAACATCCCCCACTCCCCTATCCCTTCCTCCTCCCCACGATTTCCCCCACAAACGTCCCCTGATCCTTCCCACTATTCCCCACTCTCATCCCCTCCACCTCCCCACCATTCCCTAATCCTGTCCCCTTGTCTTTCCCATCATTCCCCACTCACTCATCTGGTGCATTCCCAAATGATCTGATGTTCCCATCAGAGAAATGCGAACATTAAATAATCTGATGTTCCTATCACTGAAAAATAAGTAGAATAACGAAATGAAAAAATAAAAAAAAAAATAAAAAAAAATAAAAAATAAACTATACTCATGAAATAAACAGTATGGTAAATAACACAGCACAATTCCAACGCAAAATCACACAAAGTAACTAAATCAAAATGAAAATAAATCGAAATCTATGAAAATTCAATTTATCAATGCAATTGTAACACTGAAATAGAATCGTAACATATTTATTATAGCATGTGTTGCTATTCCGTGCAACAGATGGCGCTGTTTTAAACAAAAAAATATATATTTTTACCTGTCACAGGTGTGATATTTATATAGTAGATATATAAAAACACACGCATATTCGAATCAAACGTTGTGTCAAAATTTAAAACCAATCGGGGAAGAGGTTTCGAAGATTTCCCTCTCACGAAAAACACAGTTTCTAACAAAAAAAAACATGTTTTTCCCGTCTCAGATGTGACATCTATATAGTATGTATATAAAATCTCTCTCGGATGCGAATGGAACAAAATTTCAAAGAAATTGGTGAAAACTTTCAGAGATTAGAGATTTTGAACGAACGAACATTTAAATTTTTATTTATATAGATGATGGTAATTACTTAGGTACTAGAACCAGAGCAATTATTAAATACAGTATTGAATATTAACATAAATTTCTCTAATTTAAATGAATAATACACAAGAAGGTTGATAGCAATTTGCTACCATGGACGCCTCAAGCGTCTCTACCAGGAGAAACTAGTTCCCATATCCTAAATGACTCATCTGCCCTTTTCCCAGCATCCTCATCCCTTTAGAAAGATTTTTTTTTAGGATATATACAAAAGTCGTTACATTCTTGCACAGCCACTAGTACACGTAGCGTTTTGGGCAAGTCCTTAATCCTAAGGTCCCTGGAATACGACTCCCGCGAAGAATCGTTTTTACAACCAAGTACCAATTTTACTGTTGAGTTAAACAGAGGCTACAGTTAAGGATTTGCGCCCAGTAAATCCTCCCCGGTCAGGATACGACCCCATGACAAAGCGCTCGCGGAATGTCAGGCGAGTGTCTTACCACTACACCACGGAGACTGGTGAAACTTCTAAGGTGAAACTCCTTTCTTAATGATTACCTTGGAGGAAGACTCGGATACACAATACTCTCAAAACTAAGTAATACTCTTTCACATAGCATATTAACTAAGATGGAGTCTCGGAGTAGAAGGGGGGGAGAGGAGAGGATGGGGTGGGAGGCTTTATCATTGGTGACCTGGCTTAGATCAGTGTTGCTCGATCAAAAGTCAAACCGCTCTGCCTTAGTTCCTTAGCAAAATGGTAGAGCCCCTATCTAAATTAAAAAAAAATATTTTATTATCTCTTTTACATAACATACAAGGAGGGCTCAAATCTTTATTATGCAAGTGCAGTCCGTGGATGAACAGTCCCAGGCCATATAAAATACATGTGGCAGCCTTGCTTCCACACATAAGCTCTAATCCCCATAGTCCGGACTTTTGCAAGAATTAGGTCAGAAATACACTCTGCCTCCCACCCTAGATTGTCCCCCTGTATACGTTATCATACAATCACTACAAGATATATTATCTTCAACTAAACAGCTGAACTGTTACAGTAGAGGGAATTGTGATAGAGGGAGCGGTGGACGAGGAGTGGTGGTGGTAGACGGAGTGGTGGTAGAGGAAATGGTGGTAGTGTGGGTGGTGGTAAAGGGACTAGTGGTAGTGTGGGGTGGTGGTAGTGCGGGGTGGTGGTAGAGGGACTGGTGGTAGAAGCAGTGGTGATAGAGGAAGAGGTGGTAGAAGGAGTGGTGGTAGAGGGAATAGTGGTAGTGTGGGTGGTGGTATAGAGAGTGGTGGTAGAGGGAGTGGTGGTAGTGTGGGTGGTGATAGACGAAAGGATGGTACAGGGAGTGATAGTAGAGGGGGTGGTGGTAGTGTTGTTTGTGGTAGAGTTAGTGATGGGAGAGGGACACACACACACACACTACCACACACACACTACCACACACACACACACACTACCACACACACACTACGACACACACTACCACACCACACCACCACACACACTACCACACACTACCACACACTACCACACACACTACTACACCACACCACCACATGCACTACCACATAACCACACAGGTGTGCCACTAGACTAGTCCCAGAACTAAGACGCACGAGTTACGAGGAAAGACTGCGGGAAATGCACCTTACGACACTGGAAGACAGAAGAGTAAGGGAAGACTTGATCGCAACCTACAAAATCCTCAGGGGAATCGACCGGATAAACAAGGATAAACTATTCAACACTGGTGGTATGCGAACAAGGAGACACAGGTGGAAACTGAGTACCCACATGAGCCACAGGGATGTTAAAAGGAACTTTTTCAGTGTCAGAGTAGTTAACAGGTGGAAAGCATTAGGCTGTGATGTGGTGGAGGCTGACTCCATACACAGTTTCAAATGTAGATATGATAGAGCCCAGTAGGCTCAGGAATTTGTACACCAGTTGATTGACAGTTGAGAGTCGGGACCAAAGAACCAAAGCTCAACCCCCTCAAGCACAAATAGGTGAGTACAAATAGGTGAGTACACACTACCAAACCACACCACACACTACCACACCTTACCACTACCTCATACTACCATATCACCACCGCAAACAACCACTACCTCACTACACTACATCACCCCACCGGTTCACCACACTACCACACAACACGACCACACACACCATACCACACTACCACAAAACATTACTACACGACACTATTACACCACACCACACCACACCATATTACCACACAATAGGGGCAAAATATCACACCACACTTCCACACAACTCTACCACACTATGCCACCACACCACGCCTCCACACAACACTACCCCACCACACTAACCAACCACACTACCCCACCACCAATACCACATCACCACACGATACTACCTCAACACACTTCCACCACCACCACAACTAGTACCCCCCACTACTATCACACAACTACCATACTGTAATTACTTCACGACCCCACCACACTACCACACCACTTCACCATATTACCACACCACACTACCACACAACACCACCAGCCCACTACTATACCATCACTACCACACCACAACCATCAAATATCTACACCAACAATCACCTCCATCAACTACTACTGACACTAACACCACTGTCACCAACCACAACCATTGCCATCAACAACAACTACCACCAACCACCACAACATAAATCACCACTACCAGCAAGCGCATCGACATCAATCACCACTACCACCAACAATAACCATCACTACCAGAAACCACAACCATCAACCACAAACCATAACCACCACTAACACCAGACACAGTTATCAACCACAAATGCCACCAACCACTACCAGCAACCACCACTGCCACCAACCACAACCATTAACCACCACTGCCACCAAACACACCATACCACTGCCACTAACCTCAACTATCAACTACCGCTGCCACCAACCATCACAATCATCAACCACCACAATCATCAACCATCATAACCATCAACTACCACTACCACTACCAGCAACCACAACCATCATCCACCACAGCCATCAACGACCACAGCCGTCAACCACCACATCCATCAACCACCACCTTCTTCAAACACCACAACCATCAACCACTAAAACGAACAACCACTACTACCATCAACTACCACTTCCATCAACCACCACTTCCATCAACCACTGCTTCGATCCGCCAGCACTTCCATCAACCACCAATTCAGTCAACCACCACTTTCATGAACCACCAAAATCATCAACCACCACAATCATCAACCACTATAACAATTAACCACCAAAATCATCAACAAACTTCGTCCATCACGACACCTTCCTCTATCACCATACCTTCATCCACTAGCACCAGCACGTCCACTACCACCACCTCCACTACCACCCCTAGCACCTCCACTACCACCACTAGCACCTCCACTACCACCACTAGCACCTCCACTACCACCACTAGCACCTCCACTACCACCACTAGCACCTCCACTACCACCACTAGCACCTAGATTACCACTACTAGCACCTCCAATACCACCACTAGCACCTCCACTACCACCCCTAGCACCTCCACTACCACCACTAGCACCTCCACTACCACCACTAGCACCTCCACTACCACCACTAGCACCTCCACTACCACCACTAGCACCTCCACTACCACCACTAGCACCTAGATTACCACCACTAGCACCTCCACTACCACCACTAGCACCTCCACTACCACCCCTAGCACCTCCACTACCACCACTAGCCCCTCCACTAACACTACCTCCACTAACACCACCTCCACTGCCACCACCAGCATCTCAACTACCACCAACAGCACCACCACTACCACATCACCGCACGATACTACCTCAACACACTTCCACAACTACTACCCAGCTACTACCACAATTACCACACTGTAATTAATGCAACGACCCCACTACACTACCACACCACTGCACCATATTACCACCAGACCACACCAAATCACCAGACCACATCACCAGACCACCAGACCACACCAAATCACCAGGCCACCAGACCACACCACATCACCAGACCACACCACATCACCAGACCACCAGTCCACATCACCAGACCAACAGACCACACCACATCACCAGACCACCAGACCACACCACATCACCAGACCATCAGACCACACCACATCACCAGACCACACCACATCACCAAGACCACATTATATTACCAGACCATATCACCAGACTACCAGACCACACCACATCACCAGACCACCAGATCACCAGACCACCAGACAACACCACATCACCAGACCACCAGACCACACCACATCACCAGACCACCAGACCACACCACATCACCAGACTACCAGACCACACCACATCACCAGACCACCAGATCACCAGACCACATCACATCACCAGACCACACCACATCACCAGACCACCAGACCTCACCACATCACCAGACCACACCACATCACCAGACCACATTATATCATCAGACTACCAGACCACACCACATCACATCACCAGACCACCAGATTACACCACATCACCAGACCACCAGACCACACCACATCACCAGACCACCAGACCTCACCACATCACCAGACCACCAGATCACACCACATCACCAGACTACCAGACCACACCAAATCACATCACCAGACTACCAGACCACACCACATCACATCACCAGACTACCAGACCACACCACATCACCAGACCACACCACATCACCAGACCCCCAGACCTCACCACATCACCAGACCACCAGACCTCACCACATCACCAGACCACCAGACCACACCACATCACCAGACCACATTATATCACCAGACTACCAGACCACACCACATCACATCACCAGACTACCAGACCACATCACATCACCAGACCACCAGATCACACCACATCACCAGACCACACCACATCACCAGACCACCAGACCTCACCACATCACCAGACCACCAGACCACACCACATCACCAGACTACCAGACCACACCACATCACCAGATCACCAGACCACACCACATCACCAGACCACCAGACCTCACCACATCACCAGACCACCAGACCACACCACATCACATGACCACCACTATACCATCACTATCACGTCACAACCATCAACTATCAACACCAACAATCACTACCATCAAGTACTACCATTAACTACTATTGCCACCAACATCACTGCCACAAACCACAGCTATCATTCGCATCAACAACCATTACCACCAACCACATCAACATCAATTACCACTACCATCAAACATAACCACCATTACCACCAACTATAAATACCACTACCTCCAATCACAACTATCAACCACAAATGACACTAACCACAACCACCAACAACAATCATTACAACCACTACCACTAACCACAATCATTGACCACAAATGACACCAACCACTTCCTTCAACCACCAGTTCCACCAACCATCACAGTCATCAACCACCAATTATCAAACACAATAACCATCAACCACCACTATGGTCAACCTCCATAACCGTCAACCACCACTATGGTCAACCTCCATAACTATCAACCATCACTACCACCATCCATCACTATCAGCAACCAAAACCATCAACCACCACAACCATTAACCACCACAACCATCATCCACCACAGCCATCATCCACCACAGCCATCAACCACCACAGCCTTCAACTACCACATCCATCAACTACCATTACTATTTACCAGCACTTTTAGCAACCACTATAATCATTAACCACCACAATCATCAACCACCATAATCATTAACCACCACAATCATCAACCACCATAATCATTAACCACCACAATCATCAACCACTATAATCATTAACCACCACAATCATCAACCACTATAACCATCTACCACCACTACCACCAACCTAAACCATCTACTACCACCACCACCAACCATCACTACTATCAGCCTCGACTACCATATTCAACCACTTAAAATGAACCACCACTTCCATCATCAACTGCTTTCGTCAACCACCACTTCCGTCAACAACGACTTCCCTCAACCAACAATTCCATCAAGCTCCACTTCCATCAACCACCACAATCTTCAATCACAATAACCATCAACCCCAATTATCATCAACCACCAGTACCACCAACCAGCAGATTTATCAACAACCTTCGTCCGTCACGACACCTTCCTCCACTACCACCACCACAAACAGCACCTCCACTACCACTAACACCACCACCTCCACTACCATTACACTACTACCGCAATCAACTCCACTACCACCGCCTCCACTACCATTACACTACTACAGCAATCAACTCCACTACCACCACCTTCACTACCAGCACCACCAACAACAGCACCTCCACTGCCACCAGCACCTCCACTACCACCATCACCGCCTGCACCTTCATTATTACCACCACCAGCACCTCCAGTACAATCACTAGCACCTTCACAACCACCACAAGCACCTTCTCGACCACCACAATCAGCACCTCCACTACCACAACCTGCACTTCCACAACCACCACCAGCATCTCCACTACCACCTCCACCAGCACTTCCACTACCACCAACAGCACCTCCACTACTACCACCAGCGTCTTCAGAACCACTACCACCATCACCTCCACCTACAGCATCAACACACACTACCACACACCATTAACACACTTCACCACACCGCCACCACCACACCTTACCACACACTACCTCTATCACAATACAACACACACTACCTCTATCACAATACACCACCAACAATACAACAATACTCCACCACCATTTCCACACGAAACCACCACCAACACACACTTCCACACTTTACCACACACCACTATCACACTACTCCACACCACCACCACACACCACCACTACCACATTACACCACAATCACATAGGCAGCAGAAGCAAGGTAGAAAACGCAGGGCGAGAGGAGAAAACCAGTAAATCACAGCTCCTAACACAACATCCCCAGAGGTGAGGGGAGAACCCACAACCAGCAACCTAGTAACCCCAGAAGGGAGGGCAACTCCACCACCCTCCTCTGCATAGAAACCCCCCCCCCCAACCCCAAACCCTCCCTGCCCCCATTCAAATGCTCAGCCAAATCTCCCACCCCCCACACCCCATTCTGACCCTGCAACACCTACCCTCCTCCCACCATGTCCCCCTCCCCCTTTTCCTTCCTGTCCTCCCTCCACCTCCCCCTTCATCCCATACCCTCCCTGACCCACTTCACATGACCCCCCCCCCACCCCTCACCCCAGTATCCTCTGAGACGCTGTTATCCACCTCACAAGTCCTCACACCCATGGAACAGCTTCCCCATCAGCAGAACGCTCACCAAGGAGGCGATATCAGAAGAGACAGAAGAAAGTGAGCCTCAAGGCAATGTACACTAACATAGATGGAATTCAAATAAAGCAACTGAACTTGGAGAATGGGTACTTGAAGAGAACCCAGACGTAATAGCACTCACAGAAGCAAAGCTAACGAAAACCATAACAAATGCAGTGTTCCCACAGGACTAATGTGTTGTGAGGAAAGAGAGAGAAGGAAGAGGACGCGGTGGTGTAGCTTTGATGGTAAGAAAAGACTGGGGTTTGAAGAGATGGTTATGCAGGGCTGTGAAGGTTTCAGTGACTACAAAACAGGCACCATAGCAACTGTAGGACAAAAAAATTATATTCGTAGTCATATATAACCCACCACCAAATGACAGAAGACCCAGACAGGTATATGATAGAAACAACATGGCCACCATTAACATAAATAGAGAGAGCAGCTTCTGTCGCTAGCAGGAAAGGATCTGGACTACTTATCATGGGAGACTTGAACCATGATACATAGAACATAGATTGGGAGAACAGAGACCCACAAGGCGGACCAGATACATAGGGAGCTAAGCTGTTGGATGATGGCAACAAGAAGCTTTCTAAGCCATCACATGAAGGGACCAATAAGAATGCGAGGGGAAGATGAACCAGTCATGCTTGATCTAATATTTTCCCTTAATGAGTGAGATATAAGGAAAGTTAAGGTTGGAAGCACCCTTGGGAATGAGTGATCACTGAGTATTGATCTTTGAGTACCTGGTAGAGCTAGGATTTATCTCTCCCCGAAAAGAACTAGGAAACAAAAGGCTGGCATACCGAAAGGGAAATTATGAGGAGATGAGACGTTTCCTAAGGAATATACCATGGGACACAGACCTCTGAGCTATGTCTGTACAAGACATGATGGACTATGTCACCCAAAAGTTTCAGGAGGCAGTAAACAGGTTCAATCGGGCCCAAAAAGAAAAATACGAGAAGCAAAAGAAGAATCCATGGTTTAACAGGGCATGTATGGAAGCAAGCAAATAACTGAACAAAAGGGCGTGGAGGAACTTCCGAAATAACAGAACACCAAAAAGCAGAGAGAGATACCAGAGAACCAGGTATGAGTATGTTAGTGTGAGAAGAGAAGCATAGAAAAATTACGAAAATGATATAGCAAGCAAAGCCAAGACCGAACCATAGCTACTCCATAGTCACATCAGGAGGAAAACAACAGTGAAAGAACAGGTAATGAAACTTAGAACAGGCGATGACAGGTATACAGATAATGACAAAGAGGTGTGTGAAGAACTCAACAAGAGGTTCCAGGAGGTCTTCACAATAGAACAAGGTGCGGTCACTGTGCTAGAAGAGGTGGCAGTAAACCAGGTGGCCTTGGAAGGGTTCGAAATTTTGAGAGATGAGGTCAAGAGACACCTGTTGGATCTGGATGTGAGAAACGCCGTTGGTCCCAACGGTATTTCACCATGGGTATTGAAAGAGTGTGCAGACGCACTCTGCTTGCCACTCTTCATAGTGTATAGTAAGTCACGGGAGACCTATCAGAAATATGGAAGATGGCTAATGTGATCCCAATATACAAAAAGGGTGACAGATGTTACCTATCGTTCGTTACGGCTCGTGACCCTACAGCAGCCAAGCTTTAATTACGTCTAGGGATACGAGAAAACTGCTGTTCTCAAGAGCGGGTCACCAGTATAACCCCTTGATAAGTAATGAGCACATAAATACACATCTTCCTTTAGGACTGAAGAATAGATACAAAATATTATATAGATATATATTCAAGACAGTATAATATAAAAACACAGATGGTCAAGTTAACTTATACAACAAACAAAGGTATTGTCCTTCTCCTAATATAGTATAATAAAATATGGCACAACAAGAAATAAACAGACTTATCTCCCACATGTTACTCCGTCGAGTCCCGTTCAGCTACTGAACTCACGCTCTGTCGCCACCCACATTCTCACCTCCCGTCTGCCTCATCCCAGGATGAGGGATGGAAACTAAGGACTTTTTAATATTTAAAATTAATTGAACAACCACTTGTTCTCAAAACACACAAGAATGCAAATTACAGATAATAGTTACTTACAAAATATATAAGTATAATGCCACCTGTTTAATTGCAGAAAATAAACAATTACCTAACTAAATAAAAGTGACATCTGGAACTCTCAACTGAACAGGTCCAGCTTCCCGAATCAAACAGGTAATAGACGTGTGCAAAGCAACCGCGCTCCTGTCTCCACTGACGCTGCCACACCACACGATAATTTACCAAAACACAATGTGTGTACATATACAGGTAATGATATAATGGAACAAAAAATGTTATTTTAAATTTATATACGTATTCTGCTAGGAGTACGTAACACTTCCACCTCCAAGAAAAAAAATGCAATAGATTGAAGATCAATGGCATTTTTTTCAAAGTAAAATGTATGACACTTGAGATTTATGGTATTAATTACACCAAACATGTGAAAGTAATTAGAACACATTTCTGGACAAAAATGAAAACACTCCAAATATAGTCTTACAGGAAACTCAGAAATTTCAGTCTTATGACTATGTTCTACATATGAGTCACTGGAGTATGCAAATTTATCTCTCCAGGGTACTATCTCATTTATTTCACTTTGTTTCAGATCATATTTCACACTCCTATCTACAACAGTATCATTAGTAGCATGAATAGAATTGTCAATAAAGGTAGCTGCTTTCACACAGTTATCATGGCAATTTAGCTTTTCATTTGTTTCTACTATTTCTCCAAGATCAGTTCCGTATTTCCATGTGATCCCTTTTCCACATGGTGAGTTTTTCCAAGACAGACTCCATTTCCCATTACTCCCCTTTTCTGGAGCTGAACTGCTTAATTGAAGCTGACTGGATGTTAAGTAGATTTGGGACTTCTCCTGGGTATGCTCTGACACAGACATCTGCTCTTCATCACTCTTGATCCTCTGTGGAACACATACTCTCGCCCAATGGATACTAAAATTAGAGAAATTAGCATTAAACCTCACAATTATGTATAAAACTTTCCCATTCATAGAACCTTCCGAAACACAAGACACCGACTTAGCAAACCGTTGACCTTCAAACCAAGAAATACAACCCAAGATAAGTGCAAAGACTACCTGATCGAACTGACTCAGATGATCCATAAGGAACACAGAAATCAATTGCCTCATAACTCTGTCATAACGATCAGTGAAAGAAAACAGGCATATGCCTAGGCACCATATCTCAATCATAACTCCGAAGACAAGTTCACACCCCCTGATGGTGAACTTGAACACAACACACACTTTCATCAACCGTCTAGTCTGCCAAAAGACTAAATAAAACATGCCGAAAACTTTACAACCCTCACCATCACTTCCCAAGTGATTTACGTCTGATGACAACCAATCAACCGAAAGGTTTAAGGGTCTTAACATCTTGAAGATGAACAGCAGATTACCTGGGAAACACCCAAGGACAATCTGAAACCCTTCACAATGATTAACACTAGGTAGGATAACCTTATCCCCCAACTTGAAAAACACACCTGGAGCCTCAAACATCTGCTCCCCAGTATGATTTAATCCTTCACCCACAATATGACTCTGAAAGTCAACACCACACTTGAGTGGAACATACACTTTTATCACTCGTGCATCAAAATGAACTGGATCTGAATATAGAGACACTGCTCTAGTATAACTCACCACTTCCTCAGAACTGGATGCACAACCTACTTGAGTAAACTCTCTCTGCTCAACCACAAGGCTTGACAAAGATGTCCCCCAGTCCATCACTTCACAAGAAAATGGCTCCTGCAGAATAAAAGTAGATTTCAACATCCTACACACACTCTGACTCAATGTACACAATGAGAAATACTTACTCCACATGGAATAAGAATCACAACTCCGCAACTTAGATCCAAATGATACTTTACCACTCTTAATGATTTTACCAAAATTTCCTCCCATGACTTCTGGAGCTGCTTGGAGTACTGTCTGCTCACAATCAATAATATCACTACCAAGCTGGGTCACATCCTCACAGACAACTGAAGAGGGAGGCTCAATGGGTCTCCATCTACTCAACAGAAGCTGATCCTCTGGCTGCTTTCCCACACTCTCCAAAACTGGATCTACAGTACAGACTGTCTCCTTGCTTCTCTCTGAAATCTTAGGGTCAGTTCTACTCAAAGCACTTAAATGAAGGGAATCTGAAACGAGCGGGCAAGTAACAGGTAGTTTGACCTCCTCCCCTATTATATCACCTTGACTAGGGTGAGGCGAGGCCTCTACAACGGACTTACTCTCGACAACTGATTCGAAACTTGGAGTGAGCGGGAATACTTCTGCCAACCCGACATCTTGTCCTAAACCATTCACTTGGCTGGAATACAGAGTCGTGGCTTTTAAGTTTCTCTCAACTCCTGGCACAACGTTCGTAGTGAGCGGGCAAGACAATGGTACATGGACATCCTTTCCCAATTTATTGGAATAAAGCAGAGTCATAGTATCAGGCTTACTCTCAACAACTAAATCGGCCACACAGGAATCTGGAACAACCACATCCCACTTCTCCACTGAAGGGGTACTGGTTACTGGAACAAATGCTTGAGTAACAACATCAGAACTGACAACTGGATTTATAATAGTACTGACATCAGCACAGGTAGAATGGACAAAACCATCTTCTACAACAGGTTCATTCATAGAACTAACTTCAGCACAGGCAGAATAAACATGGTCTGCAACTGGCTGTTTACACAAACGGGGATCAATCTCACCCACAACATGATTTATGGCCACATCATTACCCAATATAACATCCACACCTGGGATGGGCAACTGTGTACTAACACCCACAGTGCATAAACTTGGTGTAATGGTGGATCTGAAATTAATGTCTATTAGAGGTACAGTTTTACATCCTGCAACACTCTGAAGAACAACAAACTTTCCAGTCTCTCTCTGTTCAACATCAGAAAGAATACTGGATGAAATTATGGTTTGGGAAGCACCTGTATCACGAAGAATAACCACTGGCTTCCACTTCCCATTAATACACAAAACTTCACCTGAGGACATATATGGTGAATACTGTTTCACCCAATTGGGGTTTACAGTTACATGTTAATTAGTAAGTTTATTTTGCACACCTCTGCAATAAATGAGACCAGTTGGTCGTAACTCAGGGTGCAATATAAAACATGAATTAATTCCATGGCCTTTTCTCTTACAATGGGAACAGGACCTTACAGTGGACACACTGGTAGAACCAACTGTAGGTTTAGAAATAACCTTATTATTATTTGACATTCCTGACAATGAAGTAGCAGGGTTAGGTTTTGTAAGAGAAGAGCTCATGGGAGTAACTGGAGCACTAGGACGGGATGGATTCTGATAAGGAGTTCGGTGAGCATTATAATTTACTCTACGACTAGACTTAGGTGAAGTGGCCGTAAACTGGGCCTTAGTCAACAACTCATGCTCATCCGCGAGCTTTGACAGCTCATAAATGTCTGTTACATTCTTTTGTTCTGCCATAAAAGTAGACAACTGGTCTGGGAGACATGACAATACTTCTTCCATTATAAGAAGATTCTTTAGAGCATCAAAGTCAGTGACTGAAAGTGACTTTAACCATCTGTTGCAAAAATTCGTCTTCTGACGAGTAAAATCTGCTATTGTCTGATCACTTATCCTCCTTAGGTTTCTAAACTTTTGCCTGTGTGCCTCTGGATTTAACTGATTCGCATTTAAGATGCTTTTCGTTACAAATTCATAATCAAAGCTATGAGCGTCAGGTAGGGATGTAAAAACCTCCTGACTACGCCCCTTAAATTGAGACTGCATAATGGCTACCCACTGATCCCTTGGCCAGTTCATACTGATGGCAATTTTATAAAAATGTGCAAAGAAAACCTCAGGATCCTCCTCATTGAACTTTGGTAACTCTATATACTTATGCATCCTGATGGGATTATTATCACTAATTATTGAAACATTACTACTATTTCCATGCCCAGCTGCCATACGCTGTGATTCAAGCCTGAAGTTAGTGTCAGCCATTTGTTGTTGAATCTCTAATTGTTGCTTTTTTGTGGCTTCTATTTGCAACTGTGCCTCAATTTCTAAACGTCTAGTCTCAAGCTCCCTTTGCTGAGCTTCAGCCTCTAATATTTGCTGTTGCTTTTGAGCTTCAATCTCTCTTTGACGAGCTTCAGCCTCTAATATTTTCTGTTGCTGTTGAGCTTCAATCTCTCTTTGATGAGCTTCAGCCTCTAATATTTTCTGTTGCTGTTGAGCTTCAATCTCTCTTTGACGAGCTTCAGCCTCTAATATTCTCTGTTCTTTTTGAGCTTCAAGCTTAGCATTGGCTATTTGCGCTTCTAACTCAAGACGCTTTAACGTCATCTGATCACTCGACTCCTCTCTTAACTCCTCTAGAATTTCTTCCTCTAACTCTCCATTCTCAACAAAATGTGTCACAATGACTTTCAATATTTGGGCTTTAACCATTCTATTGTTGGCGGTCAAATCCAAATGATTTGCCATTTGTATTAACTCAGTCTTTTTAAAGCTCTGAATCCCTTCAAAGTCTGGGTGAGCCACCAACGCTGCAACTTTCTCCTCCATCGTTACTAACACTTGGCACTTGATTCACAACAATAATTAAAAACAATGGCACTGCACTACACTTCACTGTAAAATCGTCACCACACTGAAAATTCGCTTGGCCTCACTGCACAAACAAAATATATAGGATGACTTACCTCAAAATCGTGAAACGTTGTTACTTGACACACAGGAAAGCTTGCTTGGCACATGGAATAGTTCTTAAGAAACACACAGACACTTAACACACTGGTACCTAGGAAGGCAAGGTTAGATTAGCACAGTTAAGTTTAAATGGGAACAATATTTTCCGGCACAGGCCCCCATAACTCTTTGTTACCTATCGTTCGTTACGGCTCGTGACCCTACAGCAGCCAAGCTTTAATTACGTCTAGGGATACGAGAAAACTGCTGTTCTCAAGAGCGGGTCACCAGTATAACCCCTTGATAAGTAATGAGCACATAAATACACATCTTCCTTTAGGACTGAAGAATAGATACAAAATATTATATAGATATATATTCAAGACAGTATAATATAAAAACACAGATGGTCAAGTTAACTTATACAACAAACAAAGGTATTGTCCTTCTCCTAATATAGTATAATAAAATATGGCACAACAAGAAATAAACAGACTTATCTCCCACATGTTACTCCGTCGAGTCCCGTTCAGCTACTGAACTCACGCTCTGTCGCCACCCACATTCTCACCTCCCGTCTGCCTCATCCCAGGATGAGGGATGGAAACTAAGGACTTTTTAATATTTAAAATTAATTGAACAACCACTTGTTCTCAAAACACACAAGAATGCAAATTACAGATAATAGTTACTTACAAAATATATAAGTATAATGCCACCTGTTTAATTGCAGAAAATAAACAATTACCTAACTAAATAAAAGTGACATCTGGAACTCTCAACTGAACAGGTCCAGCTTCTCGAATCAAACAGGTAATAGACGTGTGCAAAGCAACCGCGCTCCTGTCTCCACTGACGCTGCCACACCACACGATAATTTATCAAAACACAATGTGTGTACATATACAGGTAATGATATAATGGAACAAAAAATGTTATTTTAAATTTATATACGTATTCTGCTAGGAGTACGTAACAACAGACAAGAGGCACTGAACTACAGGCCAGTGTCCTTGACTTCTATACCATGCAAGGTGATGGAGAAGATCGCGGGAAAAAACCTAGTAAAACATCTGGAGAGAAGGGACTTCGTGACAAATTGCCCACATGAGTTCAAGGAGGGTAAATCTTGCCTTACAGGCTTAATAGAGTTCTACAACCAGGTGACAAAGATTAAGCAAGAAAGAGAAGGTTGGGTGGACTATATTTTCTTGGACTATCGGAAAGCCTTAGACAGTACCCCATAAGATGCTGGTGCATAAGCTGGAGACCAGTTACAAGGTCTCACTTGGGAGATGAAATTCTTCAAGAGTCAGAGAGAGAGAAAGAGTTGGGGATTGATAACACACCAGACCTGTCCCCTGAAGCCCATATCAAGAGTATAACATCAGCGGCACATGCCAGGTTGGCCAACATAAGAACGGCATTTAGAAACTTGTGTAAGGAATCAGTCAGAACTTTGTATTCCACATATGTCAGACCAATTCTAGAGTATGCAGGTCCAGCATGGAGTCCATATCTAGTCAAGCATAAGACTAAACTGGAAAAGGTTCAAAGATTTGCCACCAGACTAGTACACGAGCTGAGAGGTATGAGCTACGAGGAGAGACTATGGTAGTTAAACCTCTTGTCGATGGAAAACAGAAATGTTAGGGGGGACATGATCACCACATACAATATTCTCAAAGGAATTGATAGGGTAGATAAGGACATGCTATTTAACACAAGGGGCACACACACTAGGGGACACAGGTGGAAATTCAGTGCCCAAGTGAACCACAGAGATATTTGAAAGAACTTTTTTAGTGTCAGAGTGGTTGACAAATGGAATGCAATAGGAAGTGATGTGGTGGAGGCAGACTCCATACACAGTTTCAAGTGTAGATATGATAGAGCCCAGTAAGCTCAGGACCCTGTACACCAGTTGATTGACAGTTGAGATGCGGGACCAAAGAGCAAGAGCTCAATCCCGGAAGCACAAATAGGTGAGTACACACTACCATTACCATACTACACCGCACCACCACCACCCACACTGGCAGCTGGTGGCTGAGTGGACAGCACTCTAGACTCGTGGACCGAGTGCCAGGGTTCGATCACCGGCGCCGGCTGAAAAAACAAATGGGCAGAGCTTACTTCAGTCTCATGCCACTGTTAAATAGCAGTAAATAGGTACCTGGGAGTTAGACAGCTGCTATGGGCTGCTTCCTGGTGTGTGTGTGTGTGTGTGTGTGTGTGTAGTCACCTAGTTCACCTAGTTACTCACCTAGTTGTGTTCGCGGGGGTTGAGCTCTGGCTCTTTGGTCCCGCCTCTCAACCGTCAATCAACAGGTGTACAGATTCCTGAGCCTATTGGGCTCTATCATATCTACACTTGAAACTGTGTATGGAGTCAGCCTCCACCACATCTCTTCCTAATGCATTCCATTTGTCCACCACTCTGACACTAAAAAAGTTCTTTCTAATATCTCTGTGGCTCATTTGGGCACTCAGTTTCCACCTGTGTCCCCTAGTACGTGTTCCCCTTGTGTTAAATAGACTGTCTTTATCTACCCTATCAATTCCCTTCTGAATCTTGAATGTGGTGATCATGTCCCCCCTAACTCTTCTGTCTTCCAGCGAAGTGAAGTTTATTTCCCGTAGTCTCTCCTCGTAGCTCATACCTCTCAGCTCGGGTACTAGTCTGGTGGCAAACCTTTGAACCTTTTCCAGTTTAGTCTTATCCTTGACTAGATATGGACTCCATGCTGGGGCTGCATACTCCAGGATTGGCCTGACATATGTGGTATACAAAGTTCTGAATGATTCTTTACACAAGTTTCTGAATGCCGTTCGTATGTTGGCCAGCCTGGCATATGCCGCTGATGTTATCCGCTTGATATGTGCTGCAGGAGACAGGTCTGGCGTGATATCAACCCCCAAGTCTTTTTCCTTCTCTGACTCCTGAAGAATTTCCTCTCCCAGATGATACCTTGTATCTGGCCTCCTGCTCCCTACACCTATCTTCATTACATTACATTTGGTTGGGTTAAACTCTAACAACCATTTGTTCGACCATTCCTTCAGTTTGTCTAGGTCTTCTTGAAGCCTCAAACAGTCCTCTTCTGTTTTAATCCTTCTCATAATTTTAGCATCGTCTGCAAACATTGAGAGAAATGAATCGATACCCTCTGGGAGATCATTTACATATATCAGAAACAAGATAGGATGTGTGTGTGTGTGTGTGTGTCAGTGTGTGTGTGTGTGTGTGTGTGTGTGTGTGTGTGTGTGTGTGTGTGTGTGTGTGTGTGTGTGTGTGTGTGTGTTTGTGTGTGTGTGTGTGTGTGTGTGTGTGTGTGTGTGTGTGTGTGTGTGTGTGTTTGCGTTTGCGTGAAAAAATAGTAGTTAGTAAAAATTTATTGATTGACAGTTGAGAGGCGGGCCGAAAGAGAACTCAACCCCCGCAATTACAACTAGGTGAATACAACTAGATGAGTGTACACCACCACTACCACATTACACCAACACCACACACTCCACACTACACAACACCACACACCACGATTACCCCACCATCCAATCACACCACCCCACCACACTACTCCATAACACCATATTATCACACAAACACACAACCACACCACACTACAACATCACACTGCCTCACAACACTACCTCACTACACTACTACACCCCACTACCGCACCATATTACCACACTACCACAGCACATTACTACACGACACTAACACACCACACTACCACACCATGCCACCACACCACAACACCACACTACCCCACCTCACTACCTCACTACACAACCACACCATATTACCACACTACCACTACCATACCATCATTACCATACCATCATTACCATACCACACCACCACACCACAATTACCACACCACCCCACCACACTTCCATCACCATTACCACATCGCCACACAATACTACCTTAACACACTTCCATCACCGCCTCAACTTGTACCCCACCACATCTACCACCGTGAAATTACTGCACAATGCCATCATACTACCACCACTACACCACCAGTATACCATAACAACTGCATCACACTACCATGCACAACACAACCACAAACACCATCAATCACTACCACCAACTACGACCATCACCACCAACCACAGCAACCAACCACCACTGCCTCCAACCACAACCCACCAAGAACAACCAACAACACCACAATGGATTCTCCATTTGTTAAAAATAATGAATACAAATTGTTGAAACCATCTTTATTATGCTCCTGTTTTATTTTTACTGAATGTAGAATATATATTTTTGTTATTTCTTTATTTTTATATATAACATCAGTCAAGAAAGCTACTTTTTTTCAATACTATCTGTACCCCGACACGCATTGCTGTGGCTCAGCAACGCATGTGCGTCACTGAGCCAGAGCAACTTTCTCCTGTCTCCCAGTCCACCCCACCATTCCCCCCTCCACCGTCCCATCGTCCTCTTAACCATTTCCCACTCTTCAGAGCCCCTCGTCCTCCCTATCATTCCCCCCTCCCTGTCCTCTCGACCTCCCCAATATCCCCCACTTCCCTGTCCCCTTGTCCTACACACCATTCTCCGTTCACCCATCCCCTTGTCCCAAATATCCCCAACTTCCCCCGCCCCCTTGTCCTCCCCACCATTATTCCCTCCCCCGCCCCCTCGTCCTCCTCACCATCCCCCACTCCCGTCCCCTCATCCTCCCCACCATTCCCCACTTCCTCGTCCGGTGCATTCCCATATGATCTGATGTTCCCATCAGAAAATTGAGAACATCAAATGATCTGATGTTCCTATCACTGAAATGTAAGAAAAACAGTTAAAAAACGAAATGAAAATTTTAAAAAATAACAAAATAAACTATACTCACCAAATGAACAGGATGGCTCAATTACAACGCAATGTCACCCAAAATAATTAAATCAAAATGACAATAAATCGAAATCTATGAAAATTAAATTAATCAGTGTTATCTGAAACATTGAAATGGAATCATAATATATTTAGTATAGCGTGTGTTGCTCTTACGTGCAACAGATGGCTCTGTTTTTCAAAAAAGCATGTTTTTACCTGTCACAGGTGTGGCATCTATACTTATATTCATGAAATGAACGGTATGGTAAACAACACAGCTCAATTCCAACGCAATGTCACTCAAAATGAAAATAAATCGAAATCTATGAAAATAAATTCATCAATGCAATCGGAAACATTAAAATGGAATCGTAACATATTTAGTATAGCGTGTGTTGCTATTATGTGCAACACATGGCACTTTAAAAAAAACGTTTTTACCTGTCACAGGTGTGGCATCTATATTGTAGATGTATAAAAAACACGCGCATATTCGAATGAAACAATGTGTCAAAATTTCAAAGCAATTGGTAAAGAGGTTTCAAAGATTTCCCTTACATGAAAAAACACAGTTTTTCAAATAAATTATGTTTTTTTTCCCGTAACAGACGTTACATGTATACAGTATGTATATAAAAACCCGCTTGGAGGCGAATGGAACATTGTGTCAAAATATCAAAGCAATCGGCGGAGAACTTTCGGAGATTAGCGATTTGGAACAATCGAACATTTCCAATTTTATTTAAATTGATCTAAGGTTGCAACAAGGTCTCAAATTTTGTTTAACCAACGTTGTGCAGTAAGTTGTGGAAACCAATTTACGATTCTACACAATAACATATCTAAAATGTGAAAACAAATGTTGCTGCTGCTTTCAAACACTTTCCTGGAACGTTGTGGCAACCTAAAATTGTTTCCTGGAATCTTCCAATACTGCCACCAACCACCACCATCTACCAACACTGCCACCAACCACCACCATCTACCAACACTGCCACCAACCACCACCATCTACCAACACTGCAACCATACACTACCATCTACCAACACTGCCACCAACCACAACCATCTACCAACACTGCCTCCAACCACAACCATCTACCAACACTGCAACCTTACACTACCATCTACCAACACTGCCACCAACCACAACCATCTACCAACACTGCCACTAACCATAACCATCTACCAGCACTACCACCAACCACAACCATCTACCAACACTGCAACCATACACTACCATCTACCAACACTGCCTCGACCACAACCGTCTACCAACACAACCACTAACCACAACCATCTACCAACACTGCCACCAACCACAACCATCTACCAACACTACCACCAACCACAACCATCTACCAACACTGCCACCAAACACTACCATCTACCAACACTGCCACCATCCACAACCATCTACCAACACTGCCTCAACCACAACCATCTTTCACACTTTCACGTCTTTCACACTTTCACGTGAAAGGCACGGAACGCTACATAAAGAGTGGCAAGCAGAGTAATGAATTTGGAGGAAACTCTATGAATTTTTTATACCAGACCGAAAGAGAATTCAAAAGGAGGAGCATGGAGAGTGTATGGAACTGGATGCCAGATCCACTTGCATTCCAGAATTACAGATACAATTACACACCGAAAGGGAACTACAACTACGACAGGCAACTGCCCTACAACAATCAGTACTGGTCAGAACAAACTCATTATGTCCACGCATAATGGGCTTGCCGAGAAAGTCTCCCATTCAAACTATCACAAATAGAGTAACTTCATTCATCTTTGCCAACATACAAGGACTGAAAACAAGAACAAACAACAAAGTACAGTTTATAAATGGCCTCCTCACGGAGTCAAATGCATTATTTGGAGCTTTCACAGAAACCCATGCAGGGGAATTGTTGGACAGTGAGATCTAGATTCCAGGATATAACCTATACGGGTGTGATAGGAAAATTAGGTCACATGGAGGAGTGGGTCTGTATATTAGGGAAGACCTTGTATGCTCGGAGCTCCTAAACGTTACAAATGAGGTGGTAGAGGTACTGGGATTAAAAATAGAGAAAATAAATTTAGTGATTATTCTAATATACAAACCGCCAGATGCAACGGCTGAGGAATTCACAGAACAGATAAACAAAATAGAGAATAGCCTTGATAATTTGGAGAACCCGATACCTGATATTATTTTCCTAGGTGACTTCAACTTGCCTAGTCTCAGGTGGAAAATAGCAAACAATAATATTATACCAGGAAATCTATCAGGACCTAACCAACCACAGATTAGAGAACTACTTAGATTCTGTGACAAAATTTCACTCAATCAGCAGATATCGGAGCCAACGAGAAATGAAAATATTCTAGATCTGGTCTTTACGAACAATGAAGACATTATCAGAGACATTACGGTATCAGATACCACATACTCAGATCACAAGCTCATTGAAGTGCAAACGACCATCAATAATCAGAATAGACCTAAAACGTTGATAAAGCGAGAGGGGCTATTCAGTAAATTCAATTTTAATAGTAAAAGGATAGACTGGGAGATAATAAACAGGGAACTTGCAAACATTCCATGGGAAACTGTTCTAAGTAATATAATTTCTACAGAAGGAATAGAAAAACTGACTTCGGAAGCGTATCAAGTCTGTCTGAAACATGTTCCTTTGAGGAAAGTGAGAAAGAGATCCATCGTAGAAAGAGAACGCAGACGACACTATAAACGCAGGAAAAAATAACGGAACTGCTTATGCAGACACGAATTTCCCGTCAAAGAAGGAATAATTTAAATAGGAAGATTGAAGAAATCGAGCGGAAATTGAAACACTCATATGAAACTGAAGAAAGGCAGTTAGAACAGAAAGCAATTCAGGAAATAATAAAAAATCCAAAATATTTCTTCACATATGCAAAAGCAAAAACCACTGCCAGTATTGGACCTATTCGTTCAAGTGAAGGTTCATACACGGAAGATGACAAAGAAATTAGTGAAATCCTAAAAAAGCAGTATGAGGACACGTTTAGCACTCCAATAAACAACATGAAAGTGGAAGATCCAGACAATTTCTTTATGCGGGATATTCAAACCCCTGTAAATATAACTGATATCAACACGAGCGCACTAAATTTTGAAAGAGAAATGGAAAACATGCCCATGCACACGGCCCCAGGTCCAGACTCATGGAATTCAATATTTATAAAGAAATGCAAAGTGCCGGTAGCACAGGCACTCAGTATAGTGTGGAGGAAGAGCTTCGACACGGGGGAGATACCAGATGCATTTAAAGTATCAGACATAGCCCCTCTACACAAGGGAGGGAGCAAAGCATTGGCAAAGAATTATAGACCAGTTGCACTAACATCGCACATCATAAAAGTATTTGAGAGAGTGATTAGGAGTCAGGTCACCAATTTCATGGAGACCAATGACCTTCACAACCCAGGCCAACATGGATTTTGAGCGGGATGATCGTGCCTCTCACAGCTACTTGAGCACTACGACAAAGTCACTGAGGCATTAGAAGAAAAACAAAATGCTGATGTGATATACACGGACTTCGCAAAGGCTTTCGATAAATGTGACCATGGCGTGATAGGACACAAAATGAAGTCAATAGGAATAAGCGGTAAAGTAGGACGCTGGATACTCAGTTTTCTGTCAAACAGGACTCAGCGAGTATCGGTCAACCATATAAAATCTAGTCCAAGTGCAGTTAAAAGCTCTGTACCTCAGGGTACAGTCCTTGCACCGCTGCTTTTCCTTCTTCTCATATCAGATATAGACAAAAATACAAGTCACAGCTTCGTATCATCCTTTGCAGATGACACAAAAATCAGTATGAAAATTATCTCGGCTGAAGACATTGAAAAACTTCAAGCTGATATTAATAAAGTTTTCGACTGGGCATCAGAAAATAACATGATGTTTAACAGTGATAAATTCCAAGTACTCAGGTACGGTAAATATGAGGACCTTAAACATAATACAGAGTACAAAACACAATCAAATGTACCCATAGTAGGAAAACAGCATGTAAAGGATTTGGGAATAATAATGTCTGACGACCTAACGTTTAAGGAGCATAACCAAGCAAATATTGCGACAGCCAGAAAAATGAAAGGATGGATTACGAGAACTTTCAAATCCAGGGATCCAATCACAATGGTTGTACTCTTCAAATCACTTGTGTTGTCCCGTCATGAGTACTGCTCAGTACTCACTTCCCCCTTCAGAGCAGGAGAGATTGCTGAAATAGAGGGAATACAGAGAACATATACGGCACGCATAGACGCAATAAAGCACCTAAATTATTGGGATTGTCTCAAAGCCCTCCAATTGTACTCACTAGAAAGAAGACGAGAGAGATATCAAATAATATACACCTGGAAGATACTGGAGGGCCAAGTACCAAATCTACACAGTAAAATAACCACGTACTGGAGTGAACGATATGGAATAAAAAGCAGAATAGAACCAGTGAAGAGCAGAGGTGCTATAGGCACAATCAGAGAACACTGTATAAACATCAGAGGTCCGCGGTTGTTCAACGTCCTTCCAGCAAGCATAAGAAATATTGCCGGAACAACCGTGGACATCTTCAAGAGGAAACTAGATTTATTCCTCCAAGGAGTGCCGGACCAACCGGGCTGTGGTGGGTATGTGGGCCTGCGGGCCGCTCCAAGCAACAGCCTAGTGGACCAAACTCTCACAAGTCAAGCCTGGCCATGGGCCGGGCTTGGGGAGTAGAAGAACTCACAGAACCCCATCGACCAGGTATCATCTACCAACACTACCGCCAACCACAACCATCTACCAACACTGCCACCAAACACTACCATCTACCAACACTGCCACCAAACACTACCATCTACCAACACTGCCACCAACCACAACCATCTACCAACACTGCCATCTAAGAAATAAATACAAAGGTGAACTCGCCTTTATTATGCTCCTGTTTTATTTCAACTAATATTTTGTATATTTATAGTTCCAATATTTATATATCATAAACAATAGAAACTACTTTTATGCAGTAATTAAGGTTGCCACGAGGCCTCAATTTTTTTGTTACCCAACGTTGTGTAGTAAATTATGACAAACAATTTATGACTGGACACAAAAACGTATTGATTACTTAAAAACTAACTTTGCCACAGCTCTCAAAAAAATCCCAGGCACATTCTGGCAACATAAAGTATTTGCTGGGTAGTGTACCTCAGGATCTGGAGTGTATTGCAATGCCTGGAGTGTACATTTCGTCCTGGAGTATACTTCAGGGCTTGTCGTTTACTTTAGAGTCTTGAATATATATCAGGGCCTGAAATGTACTTCAGGGTCTGAAGTGTACTTCTCATCATTATGTGTATTTCAGGGTCTGGAGTGTTTTTCATGGTCTGGAAAGTACTTCATGGTCTGTAATGTCTTTTGGGATTGGGGTGTTCTGTAGGACCTGGACTGTGCTTCAGGGCCTGGAGTGTACTTCACTTTCTGGAGTGTACTTCACTTTCTGGATTGTACTTCAGTGCCTATAGTCTTCTTCATGGCCTATAGTTTACTTTATGTCCTATAGGGAGCTGGTCGGCCGAGCGGACAGCACGCTGGACTTGTGATCCTGTGGTCCCGGGTTCGATCCCGGGCGCTGGCGAGAAACAATGGACAGAGTTTCTTTCACCCTATGCCCTTGTTACCTAGCAGTAAAATAGGTACCTGGGTGTTAGTCAGCTGTCACGGGCTGCGTCCTGGGGGTGGAGGCCTGGTCGAGGACCGGGCCGCGGGGACACTAAAAGCCCCGAAATCATCTCAAGATAACCTCAAGATAGTGTACTTCAGGGCATGAAGTGTGCTTCAAGTCCTGATTAGTACTTCAAGGTCTAAAGTATACCTCAGGCCCTACAGTGTGTATAAGAGTCAGAAGTGCACCTCAGGTTCTTCATACATCAGGGTCTGAAGTATATTTTTCATTCTTGAATGTACTTCAAGGTCTGGAGTGTACTTTAGGATCTGATGTGGGCATGGTACACTTCACGTCTTTGAGTGTACTTCAGTGTCTGGAGTGTTCTTCGTGGTCATGAGTGCAATTCATGTCTTGGAGAGTATTTCAATGTCTAGAGTGTACCTCAGGTCCTTGAGTTAACTTCAGGGTCTGTAGTGAACTTTAGGGTCTGGAGGGTTTTTTCAGGATCATGAGTGTTCTTCAAGATCTGGATTGGAATTCAGTTTTGGAGTGTACATCAAATCCTGAATTGAACTTCAGTGTTTGAAATGTGCTTCAGGGTCTGCAGTGTACTTCAGGGTCTAAAATGTAGTTGAAGGTCTGTAGTACACTTCAGATACTGGAGTGTCCTTCAGGGACTTTAATGTATTTCAGGGGTCTTGAGTGTAGTTTAAAGACAGGAGAGTACTTTTGGTCCTGGAGTGTATTTCAGAACCTGAAGTCTACTTCATGGTCTGAAGTGTACTTCAGGGTATTGATTATACTTCTGGATCTTAAGTGTACGTCAGGGCCTGGCATGTACTTCTGCTCCTGGAGTGTACTTCAGGTCCTTGACTGTATTTCAGGGACTGGAGTGCATTTCAGGGTCAGCAGTATATATCTGATATATATACTAGTAGTAGTAGTTGGGGGTGGTGGTAATATATATAGCAGTATATATTTAATATTTGATGTGTTGGCAGGTGTGAAGGAGAGGGAGAACGCCACCCGCCGCCTCCTGGACACTCTGGACCAGCTGGAGTGTGTCAACAAGGCTCACCAAGCTGACAACCTCAAGCTGAAGGAGGAAAACATTCGCCTAAATACTGCGAATCATTTGCTCGAGGAAGACAACATGAAGACTAAGAACGAAGGGCAGCTTGCTCAGGAGGAGATTGTTATATTAAAGTCCCAGATCCGTCAAGTGGAGGAGGACTCGAGGCTGGTCAAGGAGGAGATTCGTAAAGTGGAGGAAGACTCGAGGCTGGTCAAGGAGGAGATCCGTAAAGTGGAGGAGGACTCGAGGCTGGTCAAGGAGGATAACATGAGGATTAAGAACGAAGTGCGCCTTGCTCAGGAAGAAAACATTCAATTAAAGTCCCAGATCCGTCAAGTAGAGGAGGACTCGAAGCTGGTCAAGGAGGAGATCCGTCAAGTAGAGGAGGACTCGAGGCTGGTCAAGGAGGAGATTCGTAAAGTGGAGGAGGACTCGAGGCTGGTCAAGGAGGATAACATGAAGACTAAGAACGAAGTGCGCCTTGCTCAGGAAGAAAACATTCAATTAAAGTCCCAGATCCGTCAAGTGGAGGAGGACTCGAGGCTGGTCAAGCAGGAGATCCGACAAGTGGAGGAGGACTCGAGGCTGGTCAAGACGAGGAACCAACAGCTGGAGCTTGCGGAGACCCAAGCCCAGGAGAGGGTCAAGACGGCGTTGACGAGGATCGCTGAGCTAGAGCGAGAGACACAACAGCTGCAAGAGATGAATAATAACACAGCAAGAGAGAAAGGACTTGTTCAAGAGCAACTCTCACTCCTGGAAGAACAGGTCAGGGTCCTTCAAACAGCAAACGCTGCTCTAAATGAAGAAAAGGAAGAAGCAATCAGGAAGACTGAAGAGGAGAAACGACTTCTTGAAGAGCAACTCTCCGTCAGTGAAGAAGAGGCCAGTAAGTTACGGGAAGGAAACACGGCTCTACAGAGTGATAAAGACAGACAGGCACAGCAACTCAGAAGTATTCAAGAGGAAAAGAATAAATTAACAGAAGAGAAACGCTTGATGGAAGAGGAACACGAGAAGTGCAAGAGGAATGTCAGTGAGCTGTACACAAGGTAAACTGTGCTACTTCACTTCTGACCTTCACTCTCCTTCCTGCTTATTTTGCCTTACTTCTGAGGGAGTAAGAGGGAGTGAGGTGTGTATGAATATGTGTGAATGTTTATGAATGTGTGAATGAATGTGTGTATGAATGTGTGTATGAAAAGCAGACCATGATAGACACACCGAATGATAAATGCAAAATGAGAAATTGATTGAGACAGAAACGTACAGAGACAGAGACATGTACAGAGACAGAGAGATGTACAGAGACAGAGAGATGTATCGAGACAGAGAGATGTACAGAGACAGAGAGACGTACAGAGAGTGAGAGATGTACAGAGAACGAGAGATGTACAGAGACAGAGAGACGTACAGAGACAGAGAGATGTACAGAGACAGAGAGACGTACAGAGACAGAGATGTACAGAGAACGAGAGATGTACAGAGACAGAGAGACGTACAGAGACAGAGAGATGTACAGAGACAGAGAGACGTACAGAGACAGAGATGTACAGAGACAGAGAGACGTACAGAGACAGAGAGATGTACAGAGACAGAGAGACGTAAAGAGACAGAGAGACGTACAGAGACAGAGAAATGTTCAGAGACAGAGAGACGTACAGAGACATAGAGATGTACAGAGACACAGTGGAACGGGTCGAACAGGACTATGTTACCCTTGAAGGGGGTGGTTGGGGTCGGCCTCTTTGTTACCCTTGAACGGGGTGGTTGGGGTCGGCCCCTTTGTTACCTTTAAAGGGGGATGGTTAGGGTCGGCCCCTATGCTACCCTTCAAGGGGGGTGGTTGGGGTCGGCCCCTATGCTACCCTTCAAGGGGGGTGGTTGGGGTCGGCCCCTATGCTACCCTTGAAGGGGGTGGTTGGGGTCGGCCCTTATGCTACCCTTCATGGGGGAGGTTGGGGTCGGCCCCTATGCTACCCTTGAAGAGGGTTGGTTGGGTTCGGCCCGTATGTTACCCTTCAAGGGGGTGGTTGGTGTCGGCCCCTATGTTACACTTGAAGGGGGCTGATTAGGGTCGGCCCCTATGCTACCCTCGAAGGGGGGTAGTTGGGGTCGGCCACTATGTTACCGTTGAAGGGGGGGGGGGGCTTCGGCCCCTATGCTTCCCTTGAAGGGGGGAGGGGGTTGGTTGGTTGGAGTCGGCCCCTATGCTACCGTTTAAAGGGGGTGGTTGGTGTCATCCACTATATTACCGTTGAAGGGGGTAGTTGGGATCGGCCCCTATGCTACCGTTGAAGGGGGGGGGAGTCAGCCACTATGTTACCGTTGAAGGGGGGTTGTTTGGGGTCGGCCCCTATGTTACCCTTGAAGGGGGGTGGGGGTTTGGTGTCAGCCACTATATTACCGTTGAAAGGGGGTTGTTTGGGGTCGGCCCCTATGCTACCCTTTAATGGGGATGGTTAGGGTCTCCCACTATGTTACCCTTGAAGGGGGTGGTTGGGGTCAGCCCCTATGTTACCCTTGAAAAGGGAGGTTAGGGTCAGCCACTATGTATTGTGTGTGTTGGTGGTGATGGGTACTGTGTGTAGCTGGTGATGGGTATGGTGTGTGTAGGTGGTGATAGGTATAGTGTGAAGATGCTTTCAATGACCGGAGGATATGATGGTGACCCGGGAGGATGTGTGTAGGTGGTGATGAGTATGGTGTGTGTAGGTGGTGATGGGTATGGTGTGTGTAGGTTCTGATGGGTATGATGAGTGTGTGTAGGTGGTAATGGGTAACGTGTGTGTGTGTAGGTGATGATGGGTATGGTGTGTGTAGGTGGGGATGGGTATGGTGTGTGTAAGTGGTGATGAGTATGGTGTGTGTAGGTGGTGATGGGTATTATGTGTGTAGATGGTGATAGTATGGTGTGTGTAGGTGGTGATGGGTATTGAGTGTGTATTTGGTGATCTGGTATGGTGTATGTATGTGATGATAGGTATGGTGTGTGTAAGTGGCGATTTGTATGGTGTGTGTAGACGGTGATGGGTAAAGTGTATGTAGGTGATGATGGGTATCGTGTGTGTAGGTGGTGATGGGTATCGTGTGTGTAGGTGGTGATGGGTATCGTTTGTATAGGTGGTGATGAGTGTGGTGTGTGTAGGTGGTGATGAGCATGCTGTGTGTCGGTGGTGATGGGTATTGAGTGTGTGTAGGTAGTGATTGGTATGGTGAGTGAAGGAGGTGATGAGTATGGTGTGAAGATGCTTACTTTGATAGGAGGGAATGGGAGGGTATGGGGAGACTCGGGAGGGTGTATGTAGGTGGTGATGGGTATGGTGTGTGTAGGTGGTGATGGGTATGGTGTGTGTAGGTGGTGATGGGTATGGTGTGTGTAAATGGTGATATATATAGTGTGTGTAGGTGGTGATAGGTATAGTGTGTCTAGGTGGTGATGGGTATGGTGTGTATGTAGGTGGAGAGGTGTATAGTGTGCGTAGGTGGTGATGGGAATGGTGTGTGTAGATTGTTTTGGGAATGGTGTGTGTAGGTGGTGATATGTACAGTGTGTTTAGGTGGTCATGGATATGGTGCATGTAGGTGGTGATGAGAAATGTGTGTGATGTTGGTGATAGGTATGGTGTGCGTAGGTGGTGATATGTATGGTGTGTGTAGATTGTTTTGGGTATTGTGTATGTGTAGGTGTGTATATGTATGGTGTGTTTATTTGGTGATGGATATGGTGCATGTAGGAGGTGATGTGAATGGTGTGTGTAGATGGTGATTGGTATGGTATGCCTAGGTTGTGATGGATAACGTGTGTGTGTGTAGGTGGTGATGGGTATGATGTGAAGGTTCATAAATTTACAGGAGGGTATGGGAGGGTATAGTGGAGACCCTGGAAGGGTATGTGTAGGTGGTGATGGGTATGGTGTGTGTTGGTGGTAATGGGTATGGTACGTGATTAGGTGGTGACGGGTATGGTGAGTGTTGGTGGTGATGGGTATGGTGCATGTGTAGGTGGTGATGGGTATGTGAATGTTGGTGGTGATGGGTATGGTGAGCGTAGGTGGCGATGGGTATGGTGTGTGAAGGTTGTTATGGGTATGGTTTGTGTAGGTGATGATATGTATGGTGTGGGGAAGTAGTAATGGGTATGGTGTACTCACCTAATTGTACTTACCTAACTGTGCTCTCGGGGGTTGAGCTTTGTCTCTTTGGTCCCGCCTCTCAACTGTCAATCAAGTGATGTGCAGATTCCTGAGCCTACTTGGCTCTGTCATATCAACATTTGAAACTGCGTGTGGAGTCAGACTCTACCACATCACTGCTTAGTGCATTCCATTTAAGTGGAGATGGATATTATGTGTGTAGGTGGTGATGGATATTATGGTGATCGATATGGTGTGATGGATATGATGGGTATGGTGTGTGTAGGTGGTAATGGATATGATGTGAACATTCATAAATTTACTGCAGGGTATGGGAGAGTATGGTGGTGGCCGGGTAGGGTGTATGTAGGTTGTGATGGGTATGGTGTGTGTAGGTGGTAATGGGTATGGTGCATGAATAAGCAGTAACGGGTATGGTGAGTTTAGGTGGTGATGGGTATGGTGAGTTTTTGTTAGTGATGGGTATAGTGGGTGTAAGGTGTGATGGGAATGGTTTGTGTAGGTTGTTTAGGGTACAGTGTGTGTAGGTGGAGATATGTATGGTGTATTTAGGTGGTGATGGATATGGTGTTTAAGTGGTGATGTGTATGGCGCGTGTAAATGGTAATGGGTATGATGTGAAGATTCATAAATTTACTAGAGGGTATGGGAGGGTTTGGTGGTGTCTCGGGATGGTGTGTTAGGGTAGCGATGGGTATGGTTTGTGTGGGTGGTGATGGGTATGGTGTGACGATACTTACATTGACAGGAAGGAAAGGGAGGGTATGGTGGAGACCCGGGATAGTGTATGTCGGTGGTGATGGGTATGGTGAGTGTAGGTGGTGACAGGTATGGTGTGTGTAAGTGGTGATTAATATGGTTTGTGTAGGTGGTGGTGGGTATGGTGAGTGTAGGTGGTGATGTTTATGGTGTGTACGTGCTGATGGATATCTAGTGACGGATATGATGGGGTGTGGTTTGATTTAGTGTTGATGGGTATGGTGTGTGTGTGTGTGTGTGTGTGTGTGTGTGTAGGTGGTGATGTATATGGTGTGTGTGTAGGTGATGATATGTATGGTGTGTGTAGGTGGTGATGGGTATGGTGAGTGTAGGTGGTAACAAGTATGGTGTGTGTAAGTGGTGACGGATATGGTTTGTGTAGGTGGTGGTGGGTATGGTGAGTGTAGGTGGTGATGTGTATGGTGTGTACGTGCTGATGGATATCGTGTGAAGGACATGATGGGGTGTGGTTTAATTTAGTGTTGATGGGTATGGTGTGTGTGTGTGTAGGTGGTGATGGATATGGTGTGAAGATGCTTACATTGACAGGAGGGTATGTGAAGGTGTGGTGAAGACCTGGGAGGGTGTGTTTAGGTGGTGATGGGTATGGTGTGTGTACGTGGTGATGGGTATGTAGTGTGTAGGTGGTGATGGATATTGTGTGTGTAAGTGGTGGTGGGTATAGTTTGTGTAGGTGGTGGTGGGTATAGTATGTGTGTAGGTGGTGATCGATATGATGTGTGTTGTTGGTGATGGATATGGTGTATGTAGGTGGTGGTGGGTATGGTGTGTGTAGGTGGTGGTGGGTATGGTGTGTGTAGGTGGTGGTGGGTATGGTGAATGTAGGTGGTGATGTGTATGGTGTGTGTACATGCTGATGGATATCGTGTGTGTGTGTGGAGGTGGTGATTGGTATGATGTGAAGGTTCATACATTTACAGGAGGGTATGGGAGGGTATAGTGGAGACCCGGGGAGGGTATATGTAGGTGGTGATGGGTATGGTGTGTGTTGGTGGTGTGACGGTAAAGTGTTGGAGCGTTGATGTTCGGCAGTCCTCCAATGGCAGGTGTCAATGCCTGGTCACACTTACAAAAAAAAAAGAGACTGCTTGCCTGTTTGTCTGTGGTAAGGTAATGGGAAGACACGCAAAACACAAAATATAATAGCCAATATGAGAATATTGGCTATAGCTGCTACCTCCCTTAGTATACGACAGCCAGGGCTTAGTATACCAGAGAGAGATGTCAACTTCTAAGAGCACAGGAATATTCTGAGGAGGACGGCTTGAGCTGGCCCAGACGTCGACTCAGGTAGAGGGCGTGCGTGCAGGTGCAGGTGTGCTGTCGGCGATACACCAGCCAATCAGGAGCAGGCAGGCGGAGAATGGGTAGTTAGCTCATTGACGACGGGCGGTGAGCCGGCGTGACGGGTGGTGCAAGGTACGCTTTGATTCCTGGTCAAAACGTTTTGTGCTACTGTGGGGACGTATCTTGAATGTAGCATCTTGTACTTGTAGAATTACGTGACTGATATAGGGAAGAGCAGGCTCAATTTCTCTTGAAAGAGATTATCGTCACAACTCTCCCCCGAAGCCTGCGGTTCCGGAAGAAGTTACATCTTCATGTGGTCGAGTGATAGGTGGAGCTGCCTCTACCTCGTAGACTCTGGAGAGGGCGTCGGCTATGATGTTGTCAGAACCTTTGATGTAGAAGATCTCCAGGTTGAAATCTTGTAGATATAAAGCCCATCGTAGAAGACGTTGATTATTGAATTGGGCTTGATGCAAGAAGCGGAGAGGATTGTGGTCTGAGTAGATGGTGGTAGACCGAGCACCTTGTAGGTATGGAGCAAAGTGCTGTAGATTCAGGACGATGGAGAGTAGCTCCTTCTCGATAGTGCTGTAATTCTTCTGGTGGGGTTTCAACTTGTAGCTGTAGTAGCTAACAGGTAGAACCTCCTCGCCTCGTTGCTGCATCAGGACACCCCCTATGCCGGTACCACTGGCGTTAACATGGAGGATGAAAGGCTTGGTGATATCTGGCGAGGCGAGAATAGGATTAGAACAGAGCAGGAATTTGAGTTGTTCGAAAGCAACGGTTTGCTGAATGGTCCAATTATATCGTTGCTTGGGACTGGTTAAAGTGATTAATGGTGTAGCTACCGTACTAAAATTCTTCACAAACCTACGGTAGTAGGAGGCAAGACCGAGGAAGCGCAGGAGCTGCTTCCTGGTGGTAGGCTGTGGATAATGCTTGATGGCTTGAGTGTGTATGTTTAACGGAGCTATGCTGCCACTCCCTATTACATGACCCAGATAACGCACTTTACCTTTGGCAAAGGTGGACTTGCCCAGGTTGATAGTGAGGCCGGCTGTCAGGAACTTGGCGAACAATCGTTGCAGCTGGAGCAGATGTTCGCTCCAGGTGTTGGATTCTTCAACGATATCATCCAAATAGGCGTAGGTGTTATCCAAGCCCTGGATGACGCGGTTGACAGCTCTCTGAAAGGTGGCCGGGGCATTTCATAATCCAAAGGGAAGGCGTTCATACCTGAAAAGTCCAAAAGGAGTGATAAAGGCAGATATTTCTTTGGCTCGCTCTGTTAAACACACTTGGTAATACCCCTTGAGCAAGTCCACTTGGGACAAGTACCGGGCATTACCATTGGCGTCAAGGATGTCATCTATCCTAGGTAAGGGGGTATGCATCCTTGACAGTCACATTATTCAATTTCCGATAGTCGGTACACAATCTAACCTTACCTTGGGGTTTTGGCACCAAGATACAGGGTGAGGTCCAGGGGGACTCACAAGGGGTGGCCAGTCCATGATCCAGGAGGTACTGTACCTTAGCACGCATGACTTCCTTCTTGCTAGGGCTGATTCGGTAGAATGGTTGACGAATCGGCCGGGTGTCAGGGAGCAGTTGGATGTCGTGCTGAGTTACATTACACTCTTGTGGATCATCTCGGAACCACTCCTGATGTTCCTTGAAGATTTTGATGAGAGGTGCACTATTATTGTCCTGAAAATAGTTATGAAGATCAGTTAGGATTTCCGAATTGGAAAGCGCTGACTCAGTGTCAGTGTTTTCGGGAGGAGAAGCAGGGAAGGTCTCACTGTGGATGTATGGCTCTTTAAAGGTAGAATATGCTACTAACACAGTGGGAGTAGTACCGTTATATAGCTTCAGGAGGTTGACGTGGCACAACTGGGTCTTCCGCCGCCTATCTGGAGTCTCTAGAACGTAGTTGTGGTTGTTTCTGCACTCCTTGATGCGGTAGGGTCCTGAAAACCTGTTTTGCAAGGGAAAACCTGGGATAGGGAAATAGGCCAAAACGAAGTCTCCCGGTTTAAATTTACTTACTTTGCTGTTCTGGTCGTAATGAGTCTTCATCCTCTCCTGGGCTTTCAATAGCTGCAGAACTCCAACGTGGTAAGATTCGGGGGTAGTTTCTGAGGGTCTTGAGGGACAGCGGTAGCAGTAGAGTCAGCTGGCTGTGGTCGTGCAGCTTGTGCATGGGTGGTCACCAAAACCGGAGGAGAAACTTCATCACTCTCTTGAACCTTTGCTGGAACATACTCAAAGATGGGATTATCCATTACGGAGGTACACACCTGGGGTTTGTCCATGACGATCAGGTTGGTCGGTTGCAGATCTTCTGCCAAGTCGTTGCCCAGGAGAAGTTGCACTCCAGGCATGGGAAAAGGCTTTTCCCTGATGGCGACTTGGACTTCATCGGTCACGAAGGGACAATCCAGGTGGACTCTGGCGAGTGGATAAGGAGTGGTAGCAGTGAGGTCAGTGATGAAGACGGTTTCCCCGGTGTAGGCGATATTGGGCACAGCTGATTTCAAAATGATCGATTGAAGAGCCGCTGTGTCCCTCAAGATCTTCAGTTTGAAACGTCCCTCCGGATCTGAACCGTTGGTAGAGACAGTTCCAGGATACAGGTGTTTACTAAAGAGAGAAAGATCATTAACATGAACACCAACATTCATCACAGGCTTACCGGACTTAGGAGAAGTCTGTTTGGGTTTAGTGGATTCAGTATTACCTTTGAATTGAGACTTACCACGTTTATCTATGGTATGTCCATAGAGTCTACAATACTTACAGTACAATTGCTAGCTAGCTTGATCGGTACTCACTTTCTCGTAACTGTACCAAGACTTCTTACTGGAAGGTTGTTCTGGTGTCAGCCGGTGGATGAGGCTGTAAGTGTCAGCCGACTTAGCACATTTTAGGTAGTCGGTCTCCTCTTTATTTGCTAAATAGAAACGAACAGGAGGAGGCACACGCCTCAAGAATTCTTCAACTATCATGAAGTTGATGAGTTCTGCATAGGTAGAGACATGTGCTGCTTCCAGCCATTTCATAAAATATCTCCCTTTGGTATTAGCAAATTCTAGAAAGGTGGTGGTACTTGCCTTTAGGTGGTCACGGAATTTTCGTCGGTAGCTTTCGGTGGAGAGAAGGTAGGCGTCCAACATTGCTTGCTTCAGGGTCTGGTAGTCATTCTCAGACGCCAAAGTACTGAGAGTAACTGCAGCTCTACCTGTGAGATGTACTCTGAGAAGGGTAGCCCATTGGTCGGCAGGCCAGCTAAGTTGATTAGTAAGGGTCTCAAAGGTGGTGAAAAATACGTCGACCTCTGTCTCTACGAATGGTGGCATTAACTTACTTGCATGGGAGATATTGAAACTTACTGGAAGACTGGCGGTAGCTTGCTGGCGTTGAGTGAGGTGTGTAGTTTCCAACGCGAGTTCTTGTTGACGACATGCTATAACTATAGCAGGTTGCTGTTTGTCATGCTCGCGTTGCATCTCCAGGTGGCGTTGTTTTACTTCAAGCTGTACTCGCTCACGCTCACGGAGTATTGCAATCTCACGTTCTTATTCTTCTTTCCTTAAGGCAGCTTCTCGTTCTTTTAATTGTAGGGCTTCTTTTGCCAGGGTCGCTTCTCGTTCCTTTTCTTCGTTTCGTATTGCAGCTGCTTCCCTTTGTTGCTCTCGCTCGATCTTGGCAAGTTCTAGTTTGAGTTTCATAGTTGCCAAATCAGGTTTATCTGCCATAGAGTAAGTTTCGTGAGTTTCAGAGTCAATTTTACCTTCCTCTAAGAGATAATCCAGTAACAGGTTATGCAGTTCACTTTTGTTGGCTCCATGCGGAACATCTAGTTGATACTCATGTACAAGAGTTTGTAATTCAATCATCTTGGCACGACTTAAGTTCCCTATTTCACCTGCTGGATCTGCACGGAAAGCTTGGAGACGAAACATGGTGAAATTAGCAAATAAATGCACAACAAATATACTGTTGTGATATGGTGAATGTCAGAAACAGGACAACGTGGCAACTGGTACCTATCCTGTGGAATCGTTAACAATTAATTTTAATTTCAAGATGGTAAATGATTAATAAATCAAGATCGCAGGAAATCTTGTACCCGGTACTCATGTAAGAGGATAAGGGCAAGAAAATCCTACTAAGTAAGCGAAACTGAGTTTCTTAAACAAATGAAACATTTAATTGCCTCAAAAGTGAATTAGGTAGTCCAAGAATGTAGGCATACCTTGCCGAGTCTCTATAGGACATAAGCAAGTTTTTCCCCCTGGAATAAAATATGATACTTACAGAATTAGCGAACTTTTGTGCTCTGAAAAAAGAAAGCTAATTCCCTACCTAAGTAAATATCATCATCTCTGACCGACATGTAGGGGTGCGAGGTGTCAACTGGTGACGAGAACTGCTGCTGAGGTCCCAATTCAGCAAAAAAAGTTAGTGCTAGAGGAACTATGGCCCTCTTTATCCTCCTACAGTCGGATTGCAGAAGATTAGGTGCTCTTGACCCGGAGACAGACCAAAGTACCAGGGTACCAATATGCTGATCTGCCGAAAATATGAGAAATATCCTTGGGACAAAAGATGGTAAACACGAGTAATAACACGGAGGGAGAGATGACCAATTAAGAGAATGACTGAGGCCTACAGTCACCACGTAATCCAAAGTTGTCTCACCTTCACCATATGCTACTCTCGGAATGCACAATACACATAGCACCATAATATGAAAATAAAATTGAATATTGCAAATAGTGAAAAGCAACTGTACCAAAGCCAAGTACGCTCACCACAAATTTACGTTCTGGTACTAGTACCTGAGTGAAGCTCCTTGGACAGGCCCCCATGAAATGTGACGGTAAAGTGTTGGAGTGTTGATGTTCGGCAGTCATCATCATCAGTCAGGCAGGTAATAGGTATGGTGCGTGTGTAGGCAGTGCTAGGTATGGTGAGTTTAGGTGGTGATGGGTATGTTGTGTGTAGGTGGTGATGGGGTATGGTGTACTCACCTAGTCGTGCTTGCGGGGGTTGAGCTCTGGCTCTTTGGTCCCGCCTCTCAACTGTCAATCAACAGATGTACAGGTTCCTGAGCCTATTGGGCTCTATCATATCTACACTTGAAACTGTGTATGGAGTCAGCCTCCACCACATCACTTCCTAATGCATTCCATTTGTCAACCACTCTGACACTAAAAAAGTTCTTTCTAATATCTCTGTGGCTCATTTGGGCACTCAGTTTCCACCTGTGGCCCCTAGTGCGTGTGCCCCTTGTGCTAAACAGCCTGTCTTTATCAACCCTGTCAATTCCCTTGAGGATCTTGCATGTGGTGATCATGTCCCCCTAACTCTTCTGTCTTCCAACGAAGTGAGGTTTAATTCCCGTTGTCTCTCCTCGTAGCTCATACCTTTCAGCTCGGGTACTAGTCTGGTGGCAAACCTTTGAACCTTTTCCATTTTAGTCTTATGCTTGACTAGATATGGACTCCATGCTGGTGCCGCATACTCCAGGATTGGTCTGACATATGTGGTATATAATGTTCTGAAAGATTCCTTACACAAGTTTCTAAAGGCCGTTCTTATGTTAGCCAACCTGGCATATGCTGCTGCTGTTATCCTCTTGATGTGAGCATCAGGGGACAGGTCTGGCGTGATATCAACTCCCAGGTCTTTCTCTCTCTCGGACTCTTGAAGTATTTCATCTCCCAAGTGATACCTTGTATCTGGTCTCCTGCTTCCTACCCCTATCTTCATTACATTACATTTGCTTGGATTAAACTCTAACAGCCATTTGTTCGACCATTCCTGCAGCTTGAAAGCTGCAGAGTCCAAGTACAGAGCCCTGTGGGACTCCACTGGTGACTTCACGCCAGTCTGAGGTCTCATCCCTCACTGTAACTCTCTGCTTCCTATTGTTTAGGTACTCCCTTATCCACTGGAGCGCCCTACCAGTTACTCTTTCCTGTTTCTCTAGCTTATGCAGCAACCTTTTATGGGGTACTGTGTCAAAGGCTTTCCGACAGTCCAAAAAAAATGCAGTCCGCCCACCCTTCTCTTTCTTGTTTAATGTTTGTCACCTGATCGTAGAATTCTATCAATCCTGTAAGGCAAGATTTACGCTCCCTGAACCCATGTTGATGGGTTGTCACGAAGTCTCTTCTCTCCAGATGTGTTACTAGGTTTTTTCTCACAATCTTCTCCATCACCTTGCATGGAATACAAGTTAAGGACACTGGCCTGTAGTTCAGTGCCTCTTGTCTGTCACCCTTTTTGAATATTGGTACTACATTAGCAGTCTTCCATATTTCTGGTAGGTCCCCCGTTTCCAGTGACCTACTATACACTATGGAGAGTGGTAGGCAAAGTGCTTCTGCACACTCTTTCAATACCCATGGCGAGATTCCATCTGGCCCAACAGCTTTTCTCACATCCAGCTCCAATAGGTGCTTCTTGACCTCATCTCTTGTAATTTTGAACCTATCCAAGGTCAAATGGTTTGCTGCCACCTTTTCTAGCGCCGCGACATCTCCCTGTTCTATTGTAAAGACCTCCTGGAACCTTTTGTTGAGTTCTTCACACACCTCTTTGTCATTCTCTGTGTACCTGTCCTCGCCCACCCTAAGTTTCATCACCTGTTCCTTCACTGTTGTCTTCCTCCTTATGTGACTGTGTAGTAGCTTGGGTTCGGTCTTGGCTTTATTAGCTATATCATTTTCATACCTTTTCTCAGCTGCTCTTCTCACAATGACATACTCGTTCCTGGTTCTCTGGTATCTCTCTCTACTTTCTGGTGTTCTGTTATTACGGAAGTTCCTCCATGCCCTTTTGTTTTGCTCCTTTGCTTTCATACATTCCTTATTAAACCACGGATTCTTCCTTTGCTTCTCTGTTTTTTCATCTCGGGCTGGGACAAACCTGCTTACAGCCTCCTGACATTTTTGGGTGACATAGTCCATCATGTCTTGTACGGACTTGGTTCCGAGTTCTGTGTCCCAATGTATATCCCATAGGAATATATTCCTTTCCTCATAGTTTCCCTTTCGGTACGCCAGCCCTTTGGTTCCCAGTTCTTTTTTGGGGGTGATAATTCCTAGCTCAACCAGGTACTCAAAGCTCAATACACTGTGATCACTCATTCCCAAGGGGGCTTCCAACTTAACTTCCCTTATATCCGACTCATTTAGGGTAAATATCAGATCAAGCAAGGCTGGTTCATCCCCTCGTCTCATTCTTGTCGGTCCCTTGACGTGTTGACTTAGAAGGTTTCTTGTTGCCACATCCAGCAGCTTAGCTCTCCATGTGTCTGGGCCTCCATGTGGGTCTCTGTTCCCCCAATCTATCTTCCCATGGTTGAAGTCTCCCATTATTAGAAGTGTGGATCCGTTCCTGCTAGCCACAGAAGCTGCTCTCTCTATTATATTGATGGTGGCCAAGTTGTTTCTATCATATTCCTGTCTGGGTCTTCTGTCATTTGGTGGGGGGTTATATATGACTACTATTATAATTTTCTGTCCTCCAGTTGCTATGGTGCCTGAAATGTAGTCACTGAAACCTTCACAGTTCTGAATTACCATCTCTTCGAAACTCCAACCTTCTCTTAGTAGCAGAGCTACCCCACCTCCTCCTCTCCCTTCTCTCTCTTTCCTCACTACATAGTAGCACTGTGGAAACACTGCGTTTGTTATGATTTTCGTTAACTTTGTTTCTGTGAGTGCTATTATGTCTGGGTTTTCTTCTAGTGCCCATTCTCCAAGTTCACTTGTCTTATTTGAAATCCCGTCTATGTTAGTGTACATCGCCTTGAAGCTCACTTTCTTCTGTTCATTTTCATGTCCCTTTCTTGGCAAGCATTTTGCTGGTGTGGGAAGCTGTTCCGTGGGTGAAAGGATCTGTGAGGTGGTTTGCAGGGTCTCAGAGGATTTTGGGGTGGGGGGTGGGGGTTGAAGGGAAGGGGGGACAGGTAGGGTGTGGGTTAAGGAGGTAGGGGGGACATGGAGGATACACAGTGAGTGGGGAGGAGGGATAGGGAGGGTCTGGGATGAAGGGGGAGGGGGGACTGGGGGAAAAAGGTGGGAGGGGGGACATGATGGGAATGGGGAAGGGGTGCCAGGGTCAGAATGGGGTGGGGTGGGAGGGAGGGTTGGGTGGGGGCAGGTAGGGTGAGGGAAAGGAAGGGTTTCTATGCAGAGGGGGGTGGTGGTGTTGCCCCCCCCCCCCTCTGGTGTTGCTGGTATGCTGGTTTTGGGTTCTCCTCTTGTCTCTGGGACTGTTGTGTTGAGGGTTGTGATTTCCTGGTTTGCTCCTCTCTCCCTGAACTTCCTCCTTGCCTCTGCTGCCCTGGCTCTCTCCTCCTTCGTCCTGTCCCTCTGCAGGAATACTTTTTTGTATCCCTCCATATGCTGCAGACGACTCTTCCTTTCGAGAATGTCCTCCTTTGTGGTTTCGTTTGTAAACACCACCTTTACAAGTCGGTTTCTGTCCTTGTTGTACCAGCCCAACCTGAAAACCTTCTCTATGTTATGTACAGCCCCTTCCATCTGTAACCCCTTCAGTAGCCCATGTACTGCCTCTCTATCCTTGCCATTCCATTCTTGCCTGTTGGATCCTTCCTGTTCTTTGATGCCTACAACTACCACTGATCTTTTCCTCTCCAGCAGTTGAGTGGTGCAACTTGCTGCTTCCTGTGACGTAGCTGCTTGCATCGCTACCTCTCTCACTGTGTCCATTGCTTCTGAGCTCTTTTTCAGTATATCCGCAAATGTATCAGGTACAGAGGCATTTCCTTCCAATGTAACATTCCCACCTTCCCTTTGGATGATAATCTGATGCTCTGTCTCTTTATTGTTCTCTGTGAGAGATTTGATCTCCTCCCTTGCTGATGCTAGCTCACTTTGCAGATTGTTAATTGTAATCTTCATTTCATTCATCTCCCTCCTGAATTCCTCCAGAACTTGGGTTAGCAATTCCTTTGTTTGATCTCCCTGGCTGCTTTCCTTGTCCTTGTTGCGGCCTCCTGCAATTTTGTCCCTTGTCAAGAGAGAGAGAGAGCAAGAGAGAGCAAACAAGAGAGAGAGAGGGCAAGAGAGAGAGAGGGCAAGAGAGAGAGAGGGCAAGAGAGAGAGAGAGAGCAAGAGAGAGAGAGAGAGCAAGAGAGAGAGAGAGAGCAAGAGAGAGAGAGAGCAAGAGAGAGAGAGAGCAAGAGAGAGAGAGAGAGAGAGAGAGAGAGAGAGAGAGAGAGAGAGAGAGAGAGAGAGAGAGAGAGAGAGAGAGAGAGAGAGAGAGAGAGAGAGAGAGAGAGAGAGAGAGAGAACGTGTGTCTCTTGGGATGGGGTTACTAGGAGGTGAGGTGTTCAGCTTACAGCAGGTAAGAAGGGGGGTGGATTATGAGAGGTTTTATCTCCTTTCCACGAAAGGTGTTAATCCCTTCTAGCCTGTGTGTGCGTGTGTGTGTGCGTGCATACGTACGTGGGCTTGAGTGCGTGCGTGCGTGCGTGCGTGTGCGTGCGTGCGTGCGCGTGCGTGTGTCACTAGTTCACGGAAGCGGTAACTTCTACCCAGATTGAGCCACGCTGAGATTTTAAATATATATACTATCCTGAACAAGAATTTGATAATATTTTACCTCACACTGTACACCTGATTACTTGACCAGAGAGGGGGTACATACCAGACTGTTTCCCGCTCACACAACTAGATGAGTAATGATGATGTATGGTTGACGATGGTGCTCCATCGTCGCCTTCCACTTGGTGATTCTCTAAGTGCTAGTAGATTGACGACGTCGATTCTTTTCTACACAAATCTCTGGAGTCACAGTCACCACCCAACAAACACAGTCACAGTTCCACGGCGGGCCGTCCCACCTGGCCGTCAGGTCAGGTCAGGTCAGGTCACTACTCGGTCCTCCACACTGTATGCACCGGTGATTTCACTAGTTACACTTTGTTTTTTTTGCACTATCGCTAGCGATATGACTATGCTATGTAGCACCCTGCTAGCTACACACTGCGAGAGGCCAAATACTATGATCTAGCCTCAATAATCCTTCAATGTCCCGAGAAATTAACAAATTTCCGCGGACCTCGCTAATCGCGTGTCTCTCCTACCGTCGCTCGTGTGGTGTGTGTAGTTGGTGATGGGTATGTTGCGTGTAGGTTGTGATGGGTATGGTGTGTGAAGGTGGTGATGGGTATGGTGTGTGTAGGTGGTGGTAGGTATGGTGTGTGTAGGTGGTGATGGATATGGTGTGTGTAGGTGATGATGGATATGGTGTGTGTAAGTGGTGGTGGGTATGGTGAGTGTAGGTTGTGATGGATATGGTGTGTGTGTAGGTGGTGATGGGTATAATGTGGGTAGGTGGTGATAGCTATGATGTGTGTAGGTGGTGGTGGGTATGGTGTGTGTAGGCGATGTGGTATGAAGTGTGTAGGTGGTGACGCGTATGGTGTGTGTAGGTGGTGATGGGTACGGTGTGTGTAGGCGGTGATAGCTATTGTGTGTGTGTGTAAGTAGTTATGGGTATGGTGTGAAGATGCTGACATTGACAGGAGGGTATGGGTGGGTGTGGTGGAGACCCGGGAGGGTGTGTGTAGGTGGTGATGGGTATGGTGTGTTGGTGTTGATTGGTATAGTGTAAAGATACATACATTTATAGGAGAGTATGGGAGGGTATGGTGGACACTCGGGAAGGTGTATGTAGGTGGTGATGGGTATGGTGTGTGTAGGTGGTGATGGGTAAGGTGTGTGTAGGTGATGATAGATATAGTGTGTGTAGGTAGTGATAGGTATATTGTGTCTAGGTGGTGATGAGTATGGTGTGTGTGTAGGTGGTGATGAATTTGGGGAGTGTAGGTGGTGATGGGTATGGCGTGTGGTGGTGGTGATGGGGATGGTGTGTGTAGGTGGAGATGGGTATGGTGTGCGTAGGTGGTGATGGGTATGGTGTGTGTAGATTGTTTTGGGATTGGTGTGTGTGTAGGTGGTGATATGTATAGTATGTTTGGGTGGTGATGGATATGGTGCATGTGGGTGGTGATGACAATGGTGTGTAGATGGTGATGGGTATGGTGTGCGTAGATGGTGATGTGTTTGGTGTGTGTAGATTGTTTTGGGTATAGTGTGTGTAGGTGTTGATATGTATGTGTGTTTATTTGGTGATGGATATGGTGCATGTAGGTGGTGATGTGAATGATGTGTGTAGATGGTGATGGGTATGGTGTGCGCAGGTTGTGATGGATAACGTGTGTGTGTGTTGACCAGACCACACACTAGAAATTGAAGGGACGACGACGTTTCGGTCCGTCCTGGACCATTCTCAAGTCGATTGTGATGAGGACAGGCATTAAATAGGCAAGAGAGAGCTGAGGAGGAAAGTCAGGTGTAGGGGATAGTAGTAATGAGAACTGCAGCAGGCCTATTGGCCCATACGAGGCAGCTCCCATTATAACCACCGAAGGAGATAGTAATAGGAATAAGAAGAGGATAGCAAGGGAGCGTAGAAGACAATGAACAGAAAAAGGGAGAAGAGAGAAAGAAAGGGAAAGAGAAAGAAAGAAATGGAAGGGGGAAAGCTTATGTTAAGTCACGTTTGTTAGAAAGATTAGAGCATTTGAGTATATACTGTGAAAGGGAAGAGTCCACAGCAACAAAGCCACAGCAACAAAGCCAGGACTGTGTGTGTGTGTAGGTGGTGATGGGTATGATTTGAAGATTCATACATTTTCAGGAGAGTATGGGAGGATATAGTGGAGACCCTGGGAGGGTATGTGTAGGTGGTGATGGGTATTGTGTGTGTTGGTGGTGATGGGTATTGTGCGTGATTAGGTGGTGATGGGTATGGTGAGCGTAGGTGGTGATGGGTATGGTGCATGACGGTTGTTATGGGTATGGTGTGTGAAGATGATGATAAGTATGATGTGGGTACGTAGTGATGGGTATGGTGTACTCGCCTAATTGTACTCATCTAATTGTGCTTGCGGGGGTTAAGCTTTGTCTCTTTGGTTGACAGTTGACAGCCTCTCAACTGTCAATCAAGTGATGTGCAGATTCCTGAGCCTACTCGGCTCTGTCATATCTACATATGAAACTGTGTTTGGAGTCAGACTCAACCACATCACTGCTTAGTGCATTCCATTTAAGTGGAGATGGATATTATGTGTGTTAGTGGTGATGGATATTGTGGTGATCGATATGGTGTGATGGATATGATTGGTATGGTGTGTGTAGGTGGTAATGGGTATGGTGTGTGTAGGTGGTGATAGGTATATTGTGTGTAGGTAGAAATTGGTATGGTACGTGTAGGTGGTGATGGATATTGTGGTGATCGATATGGTGTGTGTGTAGGTGGTGATGGGTATGGTGTGTGTAGGTGGTGATGGGTATGGTGTGTGTAGGTGGTGATGGGTATGGTGTGTGTGTGTAGGTGGTGATGGGTATGGTGTGTGTAGGTGGTGATGGGTATGGTGTGTGTAGGTTGTTAGTGGTATAGTGTGTGTAGGTGGAGATATGTATGGTGTATTTAGGTGTGATGGATATGGTGTTTAAGTGATGATGTGTGTGTGTGTGTGTAGGTGGTAATGGGTATGTTGTGAAGATTAATAAATTTACAAGAGGGTATGGGAGGGTTTGGTGGTGTCTCGGGATGGTGTGTGTAGGTGATGATGGGTATGGTGAATATAGGTGGTGATAGGTATAATGTGTGTAAGTGATGATGGATATGGTGTGTGTAGGTGGTGGTGGGTATTGTGAGTGTAGGTGGTGATGAGTATGGTGTGTGTACGTGCTGATGGATATCGTGTGATGGATATGACTGGTATGGTGTGATTTGGTGTTGATGGGTAGGGTGCGTGTGTGTACGTGGTGTTGGATATGATGTAATGGATATGATGGGTATAGTGTATGTTGGTAGTGATGGGTATGGTGTGTGTGTAGTTGGTGATGGGTATGAAGTGGGTAGGTGGTGATGGATATTGTCTGAAGATGTTTACATTGACAGGAGGGTATGTGAGGGTGTGGGTGAAGACCCGGGATGGTGTGTTTAGGTGGTGATGGGTGTAGTGTGTGTATGTGGTTATAGCTATGGTATGTGTAGGTGGTGATGGGTATGGTGTGTGTAGGTGGTGAAGGGTATAGTGTGTGTAGGTTCTGATGGGTATTGTGTGTGTAGGTGGTGATGTGTATGGTGTGTGTAGGTGGTGATGAGTATTATGTGTGCAGTTGGTGTTCGTATAGTGTGTGTAGGTAGTGAGGTATAATGTGTGTTGGTGTTGATGCGTATGGTGTGTGTAGGTCGTGATATGTTTTTTGTGTGTAGGTGGTTGTAGGTATGGTGTGTAGGTGGTCATGGGTATAGTGTGTGTAGTTGGTGATGGGTATGGAGTGTATAGGTGCTGATAAGTATGGTGTGTGTGTGTGTAGGTGGTGATGGGTATAGTGTGTGTGTAGGTGGTGATGGGTATAGTGTGTGTATTGGTGCTGATGAGTGTGGTGTGTATAGGTGGTGATGGTTGTGGTGTATGTTGGAGGTGATGGGTATGGTGTGTGTAGGTGGTGATGGGTATAGGTGGTGATGGGAATGGTGTGTGTAGGTGGTGATTAATATGGTGATTGAAGGTTCTGATGGATATGGCGTGTGTCAGTAGTGATGGGTATGGTGTGTGTAGATGTAGATGGGCTATGGTGTGTGTAGGTGGTGATGGGTATTGTGTGTGTAGGTTGTGATGGGTATGGAATGTTTAGATGATGATGGGTATGGTGTATGTAAGTGGTGATGGTTATGCTGTGTGTAGGTGGTGATGTGTATTGTGTGTGTAGGTGGTGATTGGTATGGTGAGTGAAAGTTGTGATGAGTAAGGTGTGAAGATGCTTACATTGACAGGAGGGTATGGTGTGTGTAGGTGGTAACGGGTATGGTGAGTGTGTAGGCAGTGCTAGGTATGGTGAGTTTAGGTGGTGATTGGTATGGTGAGTGTTGGTGGATATATTTAGGGTGTATTTAGTTTTTTTTCTACCACAGACGTAGCCATACATTTACAATGCTAATCAGCATATATACATGTTCTTCTGTCCTCCATGGACCGGGTTAGAAATGTGTTAAACATATAGTTCTGGGGCTTATTGAACAAATGTGTTTGTTGTGTTTAGGTGGTGATGAGTATGGTGTGAAGATTCATATATTTACAAGAGGGTATGGTGGTGACCCGCGAGGTTGTGTGTAGTTGGTGATGTGGTATGGTGTGTTTAGGTGGTGATGGGTATGTTGTGTGTAGGTAGTGATGGGTATGGTGTGTGTAGGTGATGATGGGTATGTTGTGTGTAGGTGGTGATGGGTATGGTGTGTGTAGGTAGTGATGGGTATGGTGTGTGTAGGTGGTGATGGGTATGTTGTGTGTAGGTGGTGATGGGTATGTTGTGTGTAGGTGGTGATGGGTATGTTGTGTGTAGGTGATGATGGGTATGTTGTGTGTAGGTGGTGATGGATATGGTGTGTGTAGGTGGTGATGGATATGTTGTGTGTAGGTGGTGATGGATATGGTGTGTGTAGGTGGTGATGGATATGTTGTGTGTAGGTGGTGATGGGTCTGTTGTGTGTTGGTGGTGATGGGTATGTTGTGTGTAGGTGGTGATGGGTATGGTGTGTGTAGGTGGTGATGGGTATGTTGTGTGTTGGTGGTGATGGGTATGTTGTGTGTAGGTGGTGATGGGTATGTTGTGTGTAGGTGATGATGGGTATGTTGTGTGTTGGTGGTGATGGGTATGTTGTGTGTAGGTGATGATGGGTATGTTGTGTGTAGGTGGTGATGGGTATGTTGTGTGTAGGTGATGATGGGTATGTTGTGTGTAGGTAGTGATGGATATGGTGTGTGTAGGTGATGATGGGTATGTTGTGTGTTGGTGGTGATTGGTATGTTGTGTGTAGGTGGTGATGGATATGTTGTGTGTAGGTGATGATGGGTATGTTGTGTGTAGTTGGTGATGTGGTATGGTGTGTGTAGGTGATGATGTGTATGTTGAGTGTAGGTGGTGATGGGTATGTTGTGTGTAGGTAGTGATGGATATGGTGTGTGTAGGTGATGATGGGTATGTTGTGTGTTGGTGGTGATTGGTATGTTGTGTGTTGGTGGTGATGGGTATGTTGTGTGTAGGTGGTGATGGATATGTTGTGTGTAGGTGGTGATGGGTATGTTGTGTGTAGGTGATGATGGGTATGTTGTGTGTAGTTGGTGATGTGGTATGGTGTGTGTAGGTGATGATGTGTATGTTGTGTGTAGGTGGTGATGGGTATGTTGTGTGTAGGTGATGATGGGTATGTTGTGTGTAGGTGGTGATGGGTATGTTGTGTGTAGGTGATGATGGGTATGTTGTGTGTAGGTGGTGATGGGTATGTTGTGTGTAGGTGATGATGGGTATGTTGTGTGTAGGTGGTGATGGGTATGTTGTGTGCAGGTGATGATGGGTATGTTGTGTGTAGGTAGTGATGGATATGGTGTGTGTAGGTGATGATGGGTATGTTGTGTGTTGGTGGTGATTGGTATGTTGTGTGTAGGTGGTGATGGATATGTTGTGTGTAGGTGGTGATGGATATGTTGTGTGTAGGTGGTGATGGATATGGTGTGTGTAGGTGGTGATGGGTATGGTGTGTGTAGGTGGTGATGGATATGTTGTGTGTAGGTGGTGATGGATATGGTGTGTGTAGGTGGTGATGGGTATGTTGTGTGTAGGTGGTGATGGGTATGGTGTGTGTAGGTGGTGATGGGTATGTTGTGTGTAGGTGGTGATGGGTATGGTGTGTGTAGGTGGTGATGGGTATGTTGTGTGTAGGTGGTGATGGATATGGTGTGTGTAGGTGGTGGTGGGTATGTTGTGTGTAGGTGGTGATGGGTATGGTGTGTGTAGGTGGTGATGGATATGTAGTGTGTAGGTGGTGATGGATATGGTGTGTGTAGGTGGTGATGGATAAGTTGTGTGTAGGTGGTGATGGGTATGTTGTGTGTAGGTGGTGATGGATATGGTGTGTGTAGGTGGTGATGGATATGGTGTGTGTAGGTGGTGATGGGTATGTTGTGTGTAGGTGGTGATGGATATGGTGTGTGTAGGTGGTGATGGATATGGTGTGTGTAGGTGGTGATGGGTATGTTGTGTGTAGGTAGTGATGGATATGGTGTGTGTAGGTGGTGGTGGGTATGGTGATGGATATGGTGTGTATGTGGTGATGGATATGGTGTGTGTAGGTGGTGGTGGGTATGATGTGTGTAGGTTGTGATAGCTATGGTGTGTGTAGTAGTTATGGGTATGGTGTGAAGATGCTGACATTGACAGGAGGGTATGGTGGTGACCCGGGATGGTGTGTGTAGGTGGTGAAGGGTATGATGTAAAGATGCATACATTTACAGGAGAGTATGGGAGGGTATGGTGGAGACCCGGAAGGATTTGGGAAGGGGGTGATGGGTATCGTGTGTGTAGGTGGTGATGGGTATGGTGTGTATGTAGGTGATGATTGATATGGTGTGATGGATATGATGAGTATGGTGTGAGTTTGTGTTGATGGGTATAGTGTGTGTGTAGGTGGTGATTATTATGGTGTTGTTATCATGAGTTGATTTCAGGGTTCAGCGTCCCTGCAACCCAGGCCTCCTTTTTGTTACGCACCCCCAGGAAGCAGCCCGTAGCAGCTATCTAACTCCCAGGTACCTATTTACTGCTAGGTGAACAGAAGCATCAGGGTGAAAGAAATTGCCCATTTGTTACTGCCTAAACCTGGGATCGAACCCGGAACCTCAGGTCTACGAATTCGAAGTGCTTATTAGCTTAAAAATTTGACTTTTTAGGCAAATCGGGCCTTGCATAGTAGGCCGAGAAGTGCGTTATATATATATATATATATATATATATATATATATATATAAATATATATATATATATATATATATATATATATATATATATATATATATATATATATATATATATATATATATATATATATATATATATATATATATATATATATATGTCGTACCTAGTAGCCAGAACGTACTTCTGAGCCTACTATGCAAGGCCCGATTTGCCTAATAAGCCAAGTTTTCATGAATTAATTGTTTTTCGACTACCTAACCTACCTAACCTAACCTAACCTAACTTTTTCGGCTACCTAACCTAACCTAACCTATAAAGATAGGTTAGGTTAGGTTAGGTAGGGTTGGTTAGGTTCGGTCATATATCTACGTAAATTTTAACTCCAATAAAAAAAATTGACCTCATACATAATGAAATAGGTAGCTTTACCATTTCATAAGAAAAAAATTAGAGAAAATATATTAATTCCGGAAAACTTGGCTTATTAGGCAAATCGGGCCTTGCATAATAGGCTGAGAAGTGCGTTCTGGCTACTAGGTACGACATATATATATATATATATATATATATATATATATATATATATATATATATATATATATATATATATATATATATATATATATATATATATATATATATATATATATGTCGTACCTAGTAGCCAGAACGCACTTCTCAGCCTACTATGCAAGGCCCGATTTGCCTAATAAGCCAAGTTTTCATGAATTAGTTGTTTTTCGACTACCTAACCTACCTAACCTAACCTAACCTAACTTTTTCGGCTACCTAACCGAACCTAACCTATAAAGATAGGTTAGGTTAGGTTAGGTAGGGTTGGTTAGGTTCGGTCATATATCTAGGTTAATTTTAACTCCAATAAAAAAAAAATGACCTCATACATAATGAAATGGATAGCTTTATCATTTCAAAATAAAAAAAATAGAGAAAATATATTAATTCAGGAAAACTTGGCTTATTAGGCAAATCTGGGCATGCATAGTAGGCTGAGAAGTGCGTTCTGGCTACTAGGTACGACATATATATATATATATATATATATATATATATATATATATATATATATATATATATATATATATATATATATATATATATATATATATATATATATATATGTCGTACCTAGTAGCCAGAACGCACTTCTCAGCCTACTATGCAAGGCCCGATTTGCCTAATAAGCCAAGTTGTCCAGAATTAATATATTTTCTCAATTTTTTTTATTATGAAATGATAAAGCTACCCATTTCATTATGTATGAGGTCAATTTTTTTTTATTGGAGATCAAATTAACGTAGATATATGACCGAACCTAACCAACCCTACCTAACCTAACCTAACCTATCTTTATAGGTTAGGTTAGGTTAGGTAACCGAAAAAGTTAGGTAAGGTTAGCTTAGGTAGGTTAGGTAGTCGAAAAACAATTAATTCATGAAAACTTGGATTATTAGGCAAATCAGGCCTTGCATAGTAGGCTGAGAAGTGCGTTCTGGCCACTAGGTACGACATATGTCTATATATATATATATATATATATATATATATATATATATATATATATATATATATATATATATATATATATATATATATATATATATATATATATATATATATATATATATATATATATATATATATATATATATATATATATATATATATATATATGTCGTACCTAGTAGCCAGAACTCACTTCTCAGCCTACTATTCAAGGCCCGATTTGCCTAATAAGCCAAGTTTTCCTGAATTAAAATATTTACTATAATTTTTTTCTTATGAAATGATAAACCAACCCTTTTCTCTATGTATGAGGTCAATTTTTTTTTATTGGAGTTAAAATTAACGTAGATATATGACCGAACCTAACCAACCCTACCTAACCTAACCTAACCTATATTTATAGGTAAGGTTAGGTTAGGTAGCCAAAAAAAGCTAGGTTAGGTTAGGTTAGGTAGGTTAGGTAGACGAAAAAACATTAATTCATGAAAACTTGGCTTATTAGGCAAATCAGGCCTTGAATAGTAGGCTGAGAAGTGCGTTCTGGCTATTAGGTACGACATATATATATATATATATATATATATATATATATATATATATATATATATATATATATATATATATATATATATATATATATATATATATATATATATATATATATATGCGAACAAGCCTGAATGGTCCCCAGGACAATATGCAACTGAAAACTCACACCCCAGAAGTGACTCGAACCCATACTCCCAGAAGCAACGCAACTGGTATGTACAAGACGCCTTAATCCACTTGACCATCACGACCGGACATAATGAGGTGATAGCCGAGGCTATTTGAACCACCCCACCGCCGGCACTCGGATAGTTATCTTGGGCATAGCATTTTACCAAATCACCTCATTCTTAGGGGCACACGTGAGGAACACAAATGCGAACAAGCCAGAATGGTCCCCTGGACAATATGCAACTGAAAACTCACACCCCAGAAGTGACTCGAACCCATACTCCCAGAAGCAACGCAACTGGTATGTACAAGACGCCTTAATCCACTTGACCATCACGACCGGACATAATGAGGTGATAGCCGAGGCTATTTGAACCACCCCACCGCCGGCACTCGGATAGTTATCTTGGGCATAGCATTTTACCAAATCACCTCATTCTTAGGGGCACACGTGAGGAACACAAATGCGAACAAGCCAGAATGGTCCCCTGGACAATATGCAACTGAAAACTCACACCCCAGAAGTGACTCGAACCCATACTCCCAGAAGCAACGCAACTGGTATGTACAAGACGCCTTAATCCACTTGACCATCACGACCGGACATAATGAGGTGATAGCCGAGGCTATTTGAACCACCCCACCGCCGGCACTCGGATAGTTATCTTGGGCATAGCATTTTACCAAATCACCTCATTCTTAGGGGCACACGTGAGGAACACAAATGCGAACAAGCCAGAATGGTCCCCTGGACAATATGCAACTGAAAACTCACACCCCAGAAGTGACTCGAACCCATACTCCCAGAAGCAACGCAACTGGTATGTACAAGACGCCTTAATCCACTTGACCATCACGACCGGACATAATGAGGTGATAGCCGAGGCTATTTGAACCACCCCACCGCCGGCACTCGGATAGTTATCTTGGGCATAGCATTTTACCAAATCACCTCATTCTTAGGGGCACACGTGAGGAACACAAATGCGAACAAGCCAGAATGGTCCCCTGGACAATATGCAACTGAAAACTAACACCCCAGAAGTGACTCGAACCCATACTCCCAGAAGCAACGCAACTGGTATGTACAAGACGCCTTAATCCACTTGACCATCACGACCGGACATAACGAGTGCCGGCGGTGGGGTGGTTCAAATAGCCTCGGCTATCACCTCATTATGTCCGGTCGTGATGGTCAAGTGGATTAAGGCGTCTTGTACATACCAGTTGCGTTGCTTCTGGGAGTATGGGTTTGAGTCACTTCTGGGGGTGTGAGTTTTCAGTTGCATATTGTCCAGGGGACCATTCTGGCTTGTTCGCATTTGTGTTCCTCACGTGTGCCCCTAAGAATGAGGTGATTTGGTAAAATGCTATGCCCAAGATAACTATCCGAGTGCCGGCGGTGGGGTGGTTCAAATAGCCTCGGCTATCACCTCATTATGTCCGGTCGTGATGGTCAAGTGGATTAAGGCGTCTTGTACATACCAGTTGCGTTGCTTCTGGGAGTATGGGTTCGAGTCACTTCTGGGGTGTGAGTTTTCAGTTGCATATTGTCCAGGGGACCATTCTGGCTTGTTCGCATTTGTGTTCCTCACGTGTGCCCCTAAGAATGAGGTGATTTGGTAAAATGCTATGCCCAAGATAACTATCCGAGTGCCGGCGGTGGGGTGGTTCAAATAGCCTCGGCTATCACCTCATTATGTCCGGTCGTGATGGTCAAGTGGATTAAGGCGTCTTGTACATACCAGTTGCGTTGCTTCTGGGAGTATGGGTTCGAGTCACTTCTGGGGTGTGAGTTTTCAGTTGCATATTGTCCAGGGGACCATTCTGGCTTGTTCGCATTTGTGTTCCTCACGTGTGCCCCTAAGAATGAGGTGATTTGGTAAAATGCTATGCCCAAGATAACTATCCGAGTGCCGGCGGTGGGGTGGTTCAAATAGCCTCGGCTATCACCTCATTATGTCCGGTCGTGATGGTCAAGTGGATTAAGGCGTCTTGTACATACCAGTTGCGTTGCTTCTGGGAGTATGGGTTCGAGTCACTTCTGGGGTGTGAGTTTTCAGTTGCATATTGTCCAGGGGACCATTCTGGCTTGTTCGCATTTGTGTTCCTCACGTGTGCCCCTAAGAATGAGGTGATTTGGTAAAATGCTATGCCCAAGATAACTATCCGAGTGCCGGCGGTGGGGTGGTTCAAATAGCCTCGGCTATCACCTCATTATGTCCGGTCGTGATGGTCAAGTGGATTAAGGCGTCTTGTACATACCAGTTGCGTTGCTTCTGGGAGTATGGGTTCGAGTCACTTCTGGGGTGTGAGTTTTCAGTTGCATATTGTCCAGGGGACCATTCTGGCTTGTTCGCATTTGTGTTCCTCACGTGTGCCCCTAAGAATGAGGTGATTTGGTAAAATGCTATGCCCAAGATAACTATCCGAGTGCCGGCGGTGGGGTGGTTCAAATAGCCTCGGCTATCACCTCATTATGTCCGGTCGTGATGGTCAAGTGGATTAAGGCGTCTTGTACATACCAGTTGCGTTGCTTCTGGGAGTATGGGTTCGAGTCACTTCTGGGGTGTGAGTTTTCAGTTGCATATTGTCCAGGGGACCATTCTGGCTTGTTCGCATTTGTGTTCCTCACGTGTGCCCCTAAGAATGAGGTGATTTGGTAAAATGCTATGCCCAAGATAACTATCCGAGTGCCGGCGGTGGGGTGGTTCAAATAGCCTCGGCTATCACCTCATTATGTCCGGTCGTGATGGTCAAGTGGATTAAGGCGTCTTGTACATACCAGTTGCGTTGCTTCTGGGAGTATGGGTTCGAGTCACTTTTGGGGTGTGAGTTTTCAGTTGCATATTGTCCAGGGGACCATTCTGGCTTGTTCGCATTTGTGTTCCTCACGTGTGCCCCTAAGAATGAGGTGATTTGGTAAAATGCTATGCCCAAGATAACTATCCGAGTGCCGGCGGTGGGGTGGTTCAAATAGCCTCGGCTATCACCTCATTATGTCCGGTCGTGATGGTCAAGTGGATTAAGGCGTCTTGTACATACCAGTTGCGTTGCTTCTGGGAGTATGGGTTCGAGTCACTTCTGGGGTGTGAGTTTTCAGTTGCATATTGTCCAGGGGACCATTCTGGCTTGTTCGCATTTGTGTTCCTCACGTGTGCCCCTAAGAATGAGGTGATTTGGTAAAATGCTATGCCCAAGATAACTATCCGAGTGCCGGCGGTGGGGTGGTTCAAATAGCCTCGGCTATCACCTCATTATGTCCGGTCGTGATGGTCAAGTGGATTAAGGCGTCTTGTACATACCAGTTGCGTTGCTTCTGGGAGTATGGGTTCGAGTCACTTCTGGGGTGTGAGTTTTCAGTTGCATATTGTCCAGGGGACCATTCTGGCTTGTTCGCATTTGTGTTCCTCACGTGTGCCCCTAAGAATGAGGTGATTTGGTAAAATGCTATGCCCAAGATAACTATCCGAGTGCCGGCGGTGGGGTGGTTCAAATAGCCTCGGCTATCACCTCATTATGTCCGGTCGTGATGGTCAAGTGGATTAAGGCATCTTGTACATACCAGTTGCGTTGCTTCTGGGAGTATGGGTTCGAGTCACTTCTGGGGTGTGAGTTTTCAGTTGCATATTGTCCAGGGGACCATTCTGGCTTGTTCGCATTTGTGTTCCTCACGTGTGCCCCTAAGAATGAGGTGATTTGGTAAAATGCTATGCCCAAGATAACTATCCGAGTGCCGGCGGTGGGGTGGTTCAAATAGCCTCGGCTATCACCTCATTATGTCCGGTCGTGATGGTCAAGTGGATTAAGGCGTCTTGTACATACCAGTTGCGTTGCTTCTGGGAGTATGGGTTCGAGTCACTTCTGGGGTGTGAGTTTTCAGTTGCATATTGTCCTGGGGACCATTCTGGCTTGTTCGCATATATATATATATATATATATATATATATATATATATATATATATATATATATATATATATATATATATATATATATATATATATATATATATATATTAATAAATATGACCGAAAAAGTAAGATTAATAATTCTAACACGAATTTTCTCGATCTTTCGTACGTTTCTTTTCACTGTTGATGGTAATTCAAAAATCAATTCTCCAAAATTCATTTTTATTTCTAGTCTGACGCGACACTTTCGTTGACAGCGCGTTTCGTAAAACTTATTACATTTTCAAAGACTTTAGCTTACACATACACAACTAAATAGAACTTACGCATCTTCGATTTGTTTATATATACATTTGAGTGAGGTGGATGGGATGAGGTGGTATTAATAGGGTATTAAATTCCTAAACACAAGACAGAACACGAAACAATGGGTATTGAATGGCAGTGATTTGTAGAAAGCCTATTGGTCCATATTTCTTGATGCTTCTATATTGGAGCGGAGTCTTGAGGTGGGTAGAATATAGTTGTGCATTAATTGGCTGTTGATTGTTGGTGTTGACTTCTTGATGTGTAGTGCCTCGCAAACGTCAAGCCGCCTGCTATCGCTGTATCTATCGATGATTTCCGTGTTGTTTACTAGGATTTCTCTGGCGATGGTTTGGTTGTGGGAAGAGATTATATGTTCTTTAATGGAGCCCTGTTGCTTATGCATCGTTAAACGCCTAGAAAGAGATGTTGTTGTCTTGCCTATATACTGGTTTTTTTGGAGCTTACAGTCCCCAAGAGGGCATTTGAAGGCATAGACGACGTTAGTCTCTTTTAAAGCGTTCTCTTTTGTGTCAGGAGAGTTTCTCATGAGTAGGCTGGCCGTTTTTCTGGTTTTATAGTAAATCGTCAGTTGTATCCTCTGATTTTTGTCTGTAGGGATAACGTTTCTATTAGCAATATCTTTCAGGACCCTTTCCTCCGTTTTATGAGCTGTGGAAAAGAAGTTCCTGTAAAATAGTCTAATAGGGGGTATAGGTGTTGTGTTAGTTGTCTCTTCAGAGGTTGCATGGTGTTTCACTTTCCTTCTTATGATGTCTTCGACGAAACCATTGGAGAAGCCGTTGTTGACTAGGACCTGTCTTACCCTACAGAGTTCTTCGTCGACATGCTTCCATTCTGAGCTGTGGCTGAGAGCACGGTCGACATATGCGTTAACAACACTCCTCTTGTACCTGTCTGGGCAGTCGCTGTTGGCATTTAGGCACATTCCTATGTTCGGTCCTTAGTGTAGACTGCAGTGTGTATATAGGTAAACCCAGTATATAGGCAAGACAACAACATCTCTTTCTTGGCGTTTAACGATGCATAAGCAACAGGGCTCCATTAAAGAACATATAATCTCTTCCCACAACCAAACCATCGGCAGAGAAATCCTAGTAAACAACACAGAAATCATCGATAGATACAGCGATAGCAGGCGGCTTGACGTTTGTGAGGCACTACACATCAAGAAGTCAACACCAGCAATCAACAGCCAATTAATGCACAACTATATTCTACCCACCTCAAGACTCCGCTCCAATATAGAAGCATCAAGAAATATGGACCAATATTGTTTTTTACAAACACTTCTATTCAATACCGATTGTTTCGTGTTCTGTCTTGTGTTGATGAAATTAATACCCTATTAATACCACCTCTTGTTCCGTCTTGTGTTGATGAAATTAATACCCTATTAATGCCACCTCACCCCATCCACCTCAATCAAATGTAGATATAAAATCGGAGATGCGTAAGTTCTATTCAGTTGTGTATTTGTAAACTAAAGTCTTTGAAAATGTAATAAGTTTTACGAAACGTGCTCGTGTCGCGTCAGACTAGAAATAAAAATGAATTTTGGAGAATTGATTTTTGATTTACCTCCAACAGTGAAAAGAAATGTACGAAAGATTGAGAAAATTCGTGTTAGAATTATTAATCTTACTTTTTCGGTCATATTTAATAATATATATATATATATATATATATATATATATATATATATATATATATATATATATATATATATATATATATATATATGCGAACAAGCCTGAATGGTCCCCAGGACAATATGCAACTGAAAACTCACACCCCAGAAGTGACTCGAACCCATACTCCCAGAAGCAACGCAACTGGTATGTACAAGACGCCTTAATCCACTTGACCATCACGACCGGACATAATGAGGTGATAGCCGAGGCTATTTGAACCACCCCACCGCCGGCACTCGGATAGTAATCTTGGGCATAGCATTTTACCAAATCACCTTATTCTTTGGGGCACACGTGAGGAACACAAATGCGAACAAGCCTGAATGGTCCCCAGGACAATATGCAACTGAAAACTCACACCCCAGAAGTGACTCGAACCCATACTCCCAGAAGCAACGCAACTGGTATGTACAAGACGCCTTAATCCACTTGACCATCACGACCGGACATAATGAGGTGATAGCCGAGGCTATTTGAACCACCCCACGGCCGGCACTCGGATAGTAATCTTGGGCATAGCATTTTACCAAATCACCTCATTCTTTGGGGCACACGTGAGGAACACAAATGCGAACAAGCCTGAATGGTCCCCAGGACAATATGCAACTGAAAACTCACACCCCAGAAGTGACTCGAACCCATACTCCCAGAAGCAACGCAACTGGTATGTACAAGACGCCTTAATCCACTTGACCATCACGACCAGACATAATGAGGTGATAGCCGAGGCTATTTGAACCACCCCACCGCCGGCACTCGGATAGTAATCTTGGGCATAGCATTTTACCAAATCACCTCATTCTTTGGGGCACACGTGAGGAACACAAATGCGAACAAGCCTGAATGGTCCCCAGGACAATATGCAACTGAAAACTCACACCCCAGAAGTGACTCGAACCCATACTCCCAGAAGCAACGCAACTGGTGTGTACAAGACGCCTTAATCCACTTGACCATTACGACCGGACATAATGAGGTGATAGCCGAGGCTATTTGAACCACCCCACTGCCGGCACTCGGATAGTAATCTTGGGCATAGCAATTACCAAATCACCTCATTCTTTGGGCACACGTGAGGAACACAAATGCGAACAAGCCTGAATGGTCCCCAGGACAATATGCAACTGTTCGAGTCACTTCTGGGGTGTGAGTTTTCAGTTGCATATTGTCCTGGGGACCATTCAGGCTTGTTCGCATTTGTGTTCCTCACGTGTGCCCCAAAGAATGAGGTGATTTGGTAAAATGCTATGCCCAAGATTACTATCCGAGTGCCGGCGGTAGGTTGGTTCAAATAGCCTCGGCTATCACCTCATTATGTCCGGTCGTGATGGTCAAGTGGATTAAGGCGTCTTGTACATACCAGTTGCGTTGCTTCTGGGAGTATGGGTTCGAGTCACTTCTGGGGTGTGAGTTTTCAGTTATATATATATATATATATATATATATAGATATATATAGATATATATATATATATATATATATATATATATATATATATATATATATATATATATATATATATATATATATATATATATATATATATATATATATATATATATATTGCCTTCTTTGCCAAAGGACGGGAGGAGGGCATGCAAGACACGGCGAGGTTAATGACATTATCAAGAGAAGCCTTACCACAGCCGGTTGTCCAGCAGAGAGAGAGCCCCGTTACCTAATGTCCCGCAACTCTGATGAGCCTGTCGGTCGCCCAGACGGAATTACGGTGAACCCCTGGAAGAATGGTAGACAGTTGGTGTGGGACTACACTTGCGTTTCAACTTTAGCCAATACCTATGTTGACTTCAGTGCTACACAAGCAGGAGGAGCTGCCAATCACCGGGAAGCGGCCAAGTCACGTAAATACAGAGACCTTGAGCACCACTACAATTTTGTCCCCATTGCCTCAGAGACACTTGGTGCCTGGGGTAAAAGTGCTGCTAGCTTTTTGAAGGAGTTGGGGTCTAACTTAATCGAAACAACTAGAGACCCTAGAGCTGCCAGTTTTCTTTTTCAGCGCCTTAGTGTGGCAATTCAGAGAGGAAATGCTCACTGCATCCACGGTTCCTGCTCGCCATCTGAGGAGCTGGAGGAGCTGTTCAACTTGTGACAAGCAGCCTTGTACCCTGCATGTAATCAATATTGTAACTTTTTTTGTGTAATGACATTTTCAAATAAAGTTAGATAAATATACACACTTACCAAAAGAATAGGGGTGGTAGGAGAAGAAAATATCAAAGTGTTCAGTGAGGATCAACAAGGTCTTCTCTGAGTACTCTTTATTTTCTTCTCCGAGGCTATGGGTCCCTACATTTGCACCGGAGGTGGTACCCCTTCTAGGTTTTTTAAAATATATATATATATATATATATATATATATATATATATATATATATATATATATATATATATATATATATATATATATATATATATATATATTATTAAATATGACCGAAAAAGTATGATTAATAATTCTAACACGAATTTTCTCGATCTTTCGTACGTTTCTTTTCACTGTTGATGGTAATTCAAAAATCAATTCTCCAAAATTCATTTTTATTTCTAGTCTGACGCGACACTTTCGTTGACAGCGCGTTTCGTAAAACTTATTACATTTTCAAAGACTTTAGCTTACACATACACAACTGAATAGAACTTACGCATCTTCGATTTGTTTATATCTACATTTGAGTGAGGTGGATGGGGTGAGGTGGTATTAATAGGGTATTAAATTCCTAAACACAAGACAGAACACGAAACAATGGGTATTGAATGGCAGTGATTTGTAGAAAGCCTATTGGTCCATATTTCTTGATGCTTCTATATTGGAGCGGAGTCTATAATGAGGTGATAGCCGAGGCTATGTCTGGTCGTGATGGTCAAGTGGATTAAGGCGTCTTGTACATACCAGTTGCGTTGCTTCTGGGAGTATGGGTTCGAGTCACTTCTGGGGTGTGAGTTTTCAGTTGCATATTGTCCTGGGGACCATTCAGGCTTGTTCGCATTTGTGTTCCTCACGTGTGCCCCAAAGAATGAGGTGATTTGGTAAAATTCTATGCCCAAGATTACTATCCGAGTGCCGGCGGTGGGGTGGTTCAAATAGCCTCGGCTATCACCTCATTATGTCCGGTCGTGATGGTCAAGTGGATTAAGGCGTCTTGTACATACCAGTTGCGTTGCTCCTGGGAGTATGGGTTCGAGCCACTTCTGGGGTGTGAGTTTTCAGTTATATATATATATATATATATATATATATATATATATATATATATATATATATATATATATATATATATATATATATATATATATATATATATATATATATATTTGTTTTAATTTGAATATGAAATAACTGGAGACAATTTTTTCTACAGTTGAAACAATGAACATCAATTGAAGGAAACATTACAATGGTCTAATATTGGCAGGGAGACAACGCCCAAGGACTGTGCTGACCTGTACCGCCAGGGAGCGAGGCTGGATGGCGTCTACTTCATCAAACCTGACAGGTAATTGTATATCATCCAAACAATACCAGGTTAACCATCCAGGTCGTGCCAAGTTAATTATCCAGGTTGTGCCAGGTTAACTATCCAGGTCGGGCCAGGTCAACCATCCAAGTTTAGTGAGATCAACCATGCAGGTCGACAATCCAGGTCATGTTAGGTCGACAGTACAGGCCGTGTCAGGGTGACAGTACAGGCCGTGTCAGGTTGACAGTACAGGCCGTGTCAGGTCGAGAGTACAGGCCGTGTCAGGTTGACAGTACAGGTTGTGCCAGGTTGGCAGTAAAGGTCGAGCCAGGTCGACAGTTCAGGTCATGCCAGGTCATCCATCAAGGTCGTGCTAGGCCAACAAACAATATCATGCCAGGTCAATCATTGAGGTCGTACTTGGTCATCCGTCAAGGTCGTGCTAGGCCAACAAATAGTATCATGCCAGGTCAGTCATCAAGTTTGCGCCAGTTCAATCATTGAGGTCGTACCTGGTCATCCGTCAAGGTCGTGCTAGGCCAACAATCAGTATCATGCCAGGTCAGTCATCAAGTTTGCGCCAGTTCAATCATTGAGGTCGTACCTGGTCATCCGTCAAGGTCGTGCTAGGCCAACAATCAATATCATCCTAGCAAACATAAAACGTTGTTTGACGTTTTTATTTGGTCTCAGAAAGGTGACTCTGTAACTATTTATATTAAGACGTCTTTTTAACATCAAATATGTGCTCTGCTCTTTCGGTCTACCTCTCAACTCTCAATCAATCAACTGTTAATAACTACCAACTATTTTCTCCCCGCACACACACACACATACCCCCAGGAAGCAGCCTGTAACAGCTATCTAACTCCCAGGTACCTATGTACTGCTGGATAACAGGCGCATCATGGTGAAAGATAATTACCATTTTATTTCTGCCATCACCAGGGATCGAACCCGGACCATAGGATTACGAGAACAGAGCGCTGTCCACTCAGCTATCAGGCCCCTCTCCTGATGTGTGTGTGTGTGTGTGTGTGTGTGTGTACTTACATAATTGTACTTACCTAATTTTGCTTGTGGGGGTTGAGCTCTGGCTCTTTGGTCCCGCCTCTCAACCGTCAATCAACAGGTGTACAGGTTCCTGAGCCTATTGGGCTCTATCATATCTATACTTGAATCTGTGTATGGAGTCAGCTTCCACCACATCCCTTCCTAATGCATTCCATATGTCTACTACTCTGACACTGAAAAATTCTTTCTAACGTCTCTATGGCTCATTTGGCCACTCAATTTCCACCTGTGTTCCCTAGTGCGTGTGCCCCTTGTGTTAAAAAGTCTGTCTTTATCTACCCTATCAATTCCTCTGAGAATCTTGTATGTGGTGATCAGGTCCCCTCTAACTCTTCTGTCTCCCAGTGACGTGATGTTTAATTCCCGTAGTCTCTCCTCTAAGCTCATACCCCTCAGTTCTGGTTCTAGTCTGGTGGCAAACCTTTGAACCTTTTCAGTTTAGTCTTATGCTGGACTAGATATGGACTCCATGCTGGAGCCGCATACTCCAGGATTGGTCTGACATATGTGGTATATAATGTTTTGAAAGATTCTTGACACAAGTTTCTAAAAACCGTTCTCATGTTAGCCAACCTGGCATATGCCGCTCATGTTATCCTCCTGATATGAGCTTCAGGGGACATGTCTGGCCTGATATCAACCCCCAGGTCTTTCTCTGTCTCTGACTCTTGCAGGATTTCATCTCCTAAACTATACCTTGTATCTGGTCTCCTGCTCCCTACACCTATCTTCATTACATAACATTTGCGTGGGTTAAACTCTAACAACCATTTGTTCGACCATTCCTGCAGCTTGTCCAGGTCTTCTTGAAGCCTCAAGCTGTCCTCCTCTGTCTTAATCTTTCTCATAAGTTTGGCGTCGTCAGCAAACATTGAGAGGAATGAGTCTATACCCTCTGGAAGATCATTTTGAGCCCTACAGAGCCCTGTAGGACTCCACTGGTGACTTCACGCCAATCTGAGGTCTCACCCCTCACTGTAACTCTCTGCTTCCTATTGCTTAGATTCCCCCTTATCCACTGGAGCGCCCTGCCAGTTACTCCTGCCTGTTTTTCCAACTTAAGCATGTGCCTTATATGGGGTACTGTGTCAAAGGCTTTCCGACAGTCCAAATAAATGTAGTCCGCAGATGTATGGATCTGTTTGTGTACTCACCAAATTGTACTCATCTATTTGTGCTTGTGGGGGTTGAACTCTGGCTCTTTGGTCCCGCCTCTCAACCAGGGGACGCGCGTGTACTCACCTAGTTGTACTCACCTAGTTGTGCTTGCGGGGGTTGAGCTCTGGCTCTTTGGTCCCGCCTCTCAAATGTCAATCAACAGGTGTACAGGTTCCTGAGCCTATTGGGCTCTATCATATCTACACTTGAAACTCTGTATGGAGTCAGCCTCCACCACATCACTTCCTAATGCATTCCATTTGTCAACCACTCTGACACTAAAAAAGTTCTTTCTAATATCTCTGTGGCTCATTTGGGCACTCAGTTTCCACCTGTGCCCCCTAGTGCGTGTGTCCCTTGTGTTAAACAGCCTGTCTTTATCAACCCTGTCAATTCCCTTGAGGATCTTGAATGTGGTGATCATGTCCCCCCTAACTTGAGGTTATCTTGAGATGATTTCGGGGCTTTAGTGTCCCCGCGGCCCGGTCCTCGACCAGGCCTCCACCCCCAGGAAGCAGCCCGTGACAGCTGACTAACTCCCAGGTACCTATTTACTGCTAGGTAACAGGGGCATTCAGGGTGAAAGAAACTTTGCCCATTTGTTTCTGCCTCGTCTTCTGTCTAACTCTTCTGTCTTCCAACGAAGTGAGGTTTAATTCCCGTAGTCTCTCCTCGTAGTTCATACCTCTCAGCTCGGGTACTAGTCTGGTGGCAAACCTTTGAACCTTTTCCATTTTAGTCTTATGCTTGACTAGATACGGACTCCATGCTGGTGCCGTATACTCCAGGATTGGTCTGACATATGAGGTATATAATGTTCTGAAAGATTCCTTACACAAGTTTCTAAAGGCCGTTCTTATGTTAGCCAACCTGGCATATGCTGCTGCTGTTATCCTCTTGATATGAGCATCAGGGGACAGGTCTGGCGTGATATCAACCCCCAGGTCTTTCTCTCTCGCGGACTCTTGAAGTATTTCATCTCCCAAGTGATACCTTGTATCTGGTCTCCTGCTTCCTACCCCTATCTTCATTACATTACATATGCTTGGATTAAACTCTAACAGCCATTTGTTCGACCATTCCTGCAGCTTGTCCAGGTCTTCTTGAAGCCTCAAGCTGTCCTCCTCTGTCTTAATCTTTCTCATAATTTTGGCGTCGTCAGCAAACATTGAGAGGAATGAGTCTATACCCTCTGGGAGATCATTTACGTATATCAGAAACAGGATAGGTCCAAGTACAGAGCCCTGTGGGACTCCACTGGTGACTTCACGCCAGTCTAAGGTCTCACCCCTCACTGTAACTCTCTGCTTCCTATTGTTTAGGTACTCCCTTATCCACTGGAGCGCCCTACCAGTTACTCCTGTCTGTTTCTCTAGCTTATGCATCAACCTTTTATGGGGTACTGTGTCAAAGGCTTTCCGACAGTCCCAAAAAATGCAGTCCGCCCACCCTTCTCTTTCTTGTTTAATCTTTGTCACCTGATCGTAGAATTCTATCAATCCTGTAAGGCAAGATTTACCCTCCCTGAACCCATGTTGATGGGTTGTCACGAAGTCTCTTCTCTCCAGATATGTTACTAGGTTTTTTCTCACAATCTTCTCCATCACCTTGCATGGTATACAAGTTAAGGACACTGGCCTGTAGTTCAGTGCCTCTTGTCTGTCACACTTTTTGCACATTGGTTCTACATTAGCAGTCTTCCATATTTCTGGTAGGTCCCCCGTTTCCAGTGACCTACTATACACTATGGAGAGTGGTAGGCAAAGTGCTCCTGCACACTCTTTCAAGACCCATGGCGAGATTCCATCCGGCCCAACAGCTTTTCTCACATCCAGCTCCAATAGGTGCTTCTCGACCTCATCTCTTGTAATTTCGAACCTATCCAAGGTCACCTGGTTTGCTGCCACCTCTTCTAGCGCCGCTACATCTCCCTGTTCTATTGTAAAGACCTCCTGGAACCTTTTGTTGAGTTCTTCACACACACCTCTTTGTCATTCTCTGTGTACCTGTCCTCGCCCACCCTAAGTTTCATCACCTGTTCCTTCACTGTTGTCTTCCTCCTGATGTGACTGTGTAGTAGCTTGGGTTCGGTCTTGGCTTTATTAGCTATATCATTTTCATACCTTTTCTCAGCTGCTCTTCTCACACTGACATACTCGTTCCTGATTCTCTGGTATCTCTCTCTACTTTCTGGTGTTCTGTTATTACGGAAGTTCCTCCATGCCCTTTTGTTCTGCTCCTTTGCTTTCATACATTCCTTATTAAACCACGGATTCTTCCTTTGCTTCTCTGTTTTTTCCTGTCGGGCTGGGACAAACCTGCTTACAGCCTCCTGACATTTTTGGGTGACATAGTCCATCATGTCTTGTACGGACTTGGTTCCGAGTTCTGTGTCCCATAGGAATTTATTCATTTCCTCATAGTTTCCCTTTCGGTACGCCAGCCCTTTGGTTCCCAGTTCTTTTTTGGGGGTGATAAATCCCAGCTCAACCAGGTACTCAAAGCTCAATACACTATGATCACTCATTCCCAAGGGGGCTTCCAACTTAACTTCCCTTATATCCGACTCATTTAGGGTAAATATCAGATCAAGCAAGGCTGGTTCATCCCCTCCTCTCATATCTTGTCAGTCCCTTGACGTGTTGACTTAGAAAGTTTCTTGATGCCACATCCAGCAGCTTAGCTCTCCATGTGTCTGGGCCTCCATGTGGGTCTCTGTTCCCCCAATCTATCTTCCCATGGTTGAAGTCTCCCATGATTAGAAGTCTGGATCCGTTCCTGCTAGCCACAGAAGCTGCTTACTCTATTATATTGATGGTGGCCAAGTTGTTTCTATCATATTCCTGTCTGGGTCTTCTGTCATTTGGTGGGGGGTTATATATGACTACGGATATAATTTTCAGTCCTCCAGTTGCTATGGTGCCTGAAATGTAGTCACTGAAACCTTCACAGTTCTGAATTACCATCTCTTCGAAACTCCAACCTTCTCTTAGTAGCAGAGCTACACCACCTCCTCCTCTCCCTTCTCTCTCTTTCCTCACTACATAGTAGCCCTGTGGAAACACTGCGTTTGTTATGATTTTCGTTAACTTTGTTTCTGTGAGTGCTATTATGTCTGGGTTTTCTTCTAGTGCCCATTCTCCAAGTTCATTTGTTTTATTTGAAATCCCATCTATGTTAGTGTACATCGCCTTGAAGCTCACTTTCTTCTGTTCATTTTTATGTCCCTTTCTTGGCGAGCATTCTGCTGGTGTGGGAAGCTGTTCCGTGGGTGAGAGGATCTGTGAGGTGGTTTGCAGGGTCTCAGAGGATTTTGGGGTGGGGGGTGGGGGTTTAAGGGAAGGGGGGACAGGTAGGGTGTGGGTTAAGGAGGTAGGGGGGACATGGAGGATACGCAGTGAGGGGGAGGAGGGATAGGGAGGGTATGGGATGAAGGGGGAGGGGGGACAGGGGGAAAAAGGTGGGAGGGGGGACATGATGGGAATGGGGAAGGGGTGTCAGGGTCAGAATGGGGTGGGGTGGGAGGAAGGGTTGGGTGGGGGCAGTTAGGGTGAATGGGGAAGGAAGGGTTTCTATGCAGAGGGGGGAGGTTGTGTTGCCCTCCCCTCTGGTGTTGCTGGGATGCTGGTTTTGGGTTCTCCTCTTATCTCTGGGACTGTTGTGATGAGGGCTGTGATTTCCTGGTTTGCTCCTCTCTCCCTGCGCTTCCTCCTTGCCTCTGCTGCCCTGGCTCTCTCCTTCTTCGTCCTGTCCCTCTGCAGGAATACTTTTTTGTATCCCTCCATATGCTGCACACGACTCTTCCTTTCGAGAATGTCCTCCTTCGTGGTTTCGTTTGTAAACACCACCTTTACAAGTCGGTTTCTGTCCTCGTTGTACCAGCCCAACCTGAAAACCTTCTCTATGTTATGTACAGCCCCTTCCATCTGTAACCCCTTCAGTAGCCCATGTACTGCCTCTCTATCCTTGCCATTCCATTCTTGCCTGTTGGATCCTTCCTGTTCTTTGATGCCTACAACTACCACTGATCTTTTCATCTCCAGCAGTTGAGTGGTGCACCTTCCTGTGAGGTAGCTGCTTGCATCGCTACCTCCCTCACTGTGTCCATTGCTTCTGAGCTCTTTTTCACGCTTTCACACGCTCTTCTGAGCGTGTGTGTGTGTGTGTGTGTGTGTGTGTGTGTGTGTGTACTCACCTAGTTGTACTCACCTAGTTGTGCTTGCGGGGGTTGACTCTGGCTTTTTGGTCCCGCCTCTCAACTGTCAATCAACAGGTGTACAGGTTCCTAAGCCTATTGGGCTCTATCATATCTACACTTGAAACTGTGTATGGAATCAGCCTCCACCACATCACTTCCTAATGCATTCCATTTGTCAACCACTCTGACACTAAAAAAGTTCTTTCTAATATCTCTGTGGCTTATTTGGGCACTCAGTTTCCACCTGTGTCCCCTAGTGCGTGTGCCCCTTGTGTTAAACAGCCTGTCTTTATCAACCCTGTCAATTTCCTTGAGGATCTTGAATGTGGTGATCATGTCCCCCCCTAACTCTTCTGTCTTCCAACGAAGTGAGGTTTAATTCCCGTAGTCTCTCCTCGTAGCTCATACCTCTCAGCTCGGGTACTACTCTGGTGGCAAACCTTTGAACCTTTTCCATTTTAGTCTTATGCTTGACTAGATATGGACTCCATGCTGGTGCCGCATACTCCAGGATTGGTCTGACATATGTGGTATATAATGTTCTGAAAGATTCCTTACACAAGTTTCTAAAGGCCGTTCTTATGTTAGCCAACCTGGCATATGCTGCTGATGTTATCCTCTTGATATGAGCATCAGGGGACAGGTCTGGCGTGATATCAACCCCAGGTCTTTCTCTCTCTCGGACTCTTGAAGTATTTCATCTCCCAAGTGATACCTTGTATCTGGTCTCCTGCTTCCTACCCCTATCTTCATTACATTACATTTGCTTGGATTAAACTCTAACAGCCATTTGTTCGACCATTCCTGCAGCTTGTCCAGGTCTTCTTGAAGCCTCAAGCTGTCCTCCTCTGTCTTAATCCTTCTCATAATTTTGGCGTCGTCAGCAAACATTGTGTGTGTGTGTGTGTGTGTGTGTGTGTGTGTGTGTGTGTGTGTGTGTGTGTGTGTGTGTGTGTGTGTGTGTGTGTGTGTGTGTGTGTGTGTGTGTGTGAGTGTGTGTGTGTGTGTGAGTGTGTGTGTGTGTGTAGGCACCTAGTTGCATTCACCAAGTTGTCCTTGTGGGGATTGAGCTCTGCTCTTTTGGCCCGCCTCTCAACTGTCACTAACTACTAATAATTTTTTAACACACATACACACACACACACTCAGGAAGTAGCCCATAACAGCTGTCTAACTCCCGGGCACCTATTTACTGCTAGGTAACATGGGTATCAGTGTGAAAAAAAAACGAAATTACGTGTGCAGCGTGCTGTCCACTCAGCCACCAATGCCCTTCGATGTGTGTGTGTGTGTGTGTGTGTGTGTGTGTGTGTGTGTGTGTGTGTGTGTGTGTGTGTGTGTGTGTGTGTACTCACCTAGTTGTGTTTGCGGGGGTTGAGCTCTGGCTCTTTGGTCCCGCCTCTCAACCGTCAATCAACAGGTGTACAGATTCCTGAGCCTATCGGGCTCTATCATATCTACACTTGAAACTTTGTATGGAGTCTGCCTCCACCACATCACTTAATATTGCATTCCATTTGTCCACCACTCTGACACTAAAAAAGTTCTTTCTAATATCTCTGTGGCTCATTTGGGCACTCAGTTTCCACCTGTGTCCCCTTGTACGTGTTCCCCTTGTGTTAAATAGACTGTCTTTATCTACCCTATCAATTCCCTTCAGAATCTTGAATGTGGTGATCATGTCCCCCCTAACTCTTCTGTCTTCCAGCGAAGTGAGGTTTAATTCCCGTAGTCTCTCCTCGTAGCTCATACCTCTCAGCTCGGGTACTAGTCTGGTGGCAAACCTTTGAACCTTTTCCAGTTTAGTCTTATCCTTGACTAGATATGGACTCCATGCTGGGGCTGCATACTCCAGGATTGGCCTGACATATGTGGTATACAAAGTTCTGAATGATTCTTTACACAAGTTTCTGAATGCCGTTCGTATGTTTGCCAGCCTCGCATATGCCTCTGATGTTATCCGCTTGATATGTGCTGCAGGAGACAGGTCTGGCGTGATATCAACCCCCAAGTCTTTTTCCTTCTCTGACTCCTGAAAAATTTCCTCTCCCAGATGATACCTTGTATCTGGCCTCCTGCTCCCTACACCTATCTTCATTACATTACATTTGGTTGGGTTAAACTCTAACAACCATTTGTTCGGCCATTCCTTCAGCTTGTCTAGGTCTTCTTGAAGCCTCAAACAGTCCTCTTCTGTTTTAATCCTTCTCGTAATTTTAGCATCGTCCACAAACATTGAGAGAAATTAATCGATACCCTCTGGGAGATCATTTACATATATCAGAAACAAGATAGGACCGAGTACAGATCCCTGTGGGACTCCACTGGTGACTTCACGCCAATCGGAGGTCTCATCCCTCACCGTAACTCTCTGATTCCTATTGCTTAGATACTCCCTTATCCACTGGAGCACCTTACCAGCTACACCTGCCTGTCTCTCCAGCTTATGTACTAGCCTCTTATGCGGTACTGTGTCAACGGCTTTCTGACAATCCAAGAAAATGCAGTCCGCCCAGCCCTCTCTTTCCTGATTTATCTTTGTCACCTGATCGTAGAATTCTATCAAGCCTGTAAGGCAAGATTTACCCTCCCTGAACCCATGTTGACGATTTGTCACGAAGTCCCTTCTCTCCAGATGTGTTACCAGGTTTTTTCTCACGATCTTCTCTATCACCTTGCATGGTATATAAGTCAAGGACACTGGCCTGTAGTTCAGTGCCTCTTGCCTATCGCCCTTTTTGGATATTGGGACCACATTCGCCGTCTTCCATATTTCTGGTAGGTCTCCCGTCTCCAGTGACTTACTATACACTATGGAGAGTGGCAAGCAAAGTGCCTCTGCACACTCTTTCAGTATCCATGGTGAGATCCCATCTGGACCAAGAGCCTTTCTAACATCCAGATCCAGCAGGTGTCTCTTCACCTCCTCTCTGGTAATTTCGAACTCTTCCAAGGCCGCCTGGTTTACTTCCCTTTCTCCTAGCACAGTGACCTCACCTTGTTCTATTGTGAAGACCTCCTGGAACCTCTTGTTGAGTTCTTCACACACCTCTCTGTCATTCTCTGTATACCTGTCATCGCCTGTTCGAAGTTTCAATACCTGTTCTTTCACTGTTGTTTTCCTTCTGATGTGACTGTGGAGTAGCTTTGGTTCGGTCTTGGCTTTGTTTGCTATATCATTTTCAAAACTTTTCTCTGCTTCTCTTCTCCCCCTGACTTACTCATTCCTGGTTCTCTGGTATCTCTCTCTGCTTTCTGGTGTTCTGTTATTACGGAAGTTCCTCCACGCCCTTTTGTTAAGTTTCTTCGCTTCCATACATGCCCTATTATACCATGGATTCTTCTGTTGCTTCTCTGATTTTTCCCTTTGGGCCGGGATGAACCTGTTTACTGCCTCCTGGCACTTTTGGGTAACATAGTCCATCAAACCCTGTACAGACTTATCTCTGAGGTCTGTGTCCCAGAGGTATTTCACTTAGGAAACTTCTCATCTGTTCATAATTTCCCTTTCGGTATGCCAGCCTTTTGATTCCTAGTTCTTTTTTGGGGGAGATAAGTCCTAGCTCTACCAGGTACTCAAAGTTCAATACACTGTGGTCACTCATTCCCAAGGGCGCTTCCATCTTAACTTCTCTTATATCCCACTCATTTAGGGTAAATATCAAATCAAGTATTGCTGGTTCATCTTCTCCTCTCATTCTTGTTGGTTCTTTGATGTGCTGGCTTAGAAAGTTTCTTGTTGCCACGTCCAGCAGCTTAGCTCTCCATGTTTCTGGTCCTCCATGCGGGTCTCTGTTCTTCCAATCTATCTTCCCATGGTTGAAGTCTCCCATAATTAGTAGTCCAGATCCATTCCTGCTAGCAACAGAAGCTGCTCTTTCTATTATGTTAATGGTGGCCATGTTGTTTCTATCATATTCCTGTCTAGGTCTTCTGTCATTTGGTGGTGGATTATATATGACTACGACTATAATTTTTTTCCCTCCATTTGTTACGGTACCTGCTATGTAGTCACTGAAACCTTCACAGCCCTGAATATCCATCTCCTCAAAATCCCAGCCTTTTCTTACCAGCAGAGCTACACCACCCCCACCTCTTCCTTCCCTCTCTTTCCTCATAACATAATAGTCCTGTGGGAACACTGCGTTTGTTATCGTTTTCGTGATCTTTGTTTCTGTGAGGGCTATTATGTCAGGGTTTTCCTCTAGTACCCGTTCTCCAAGCTCATTTGCTTTATTTGTAATTCCATCTATGTTAGTGTACATCGCTTTGAGGCTCACTGTCTTCTGTCCCTTCTCAAATCGCCTCCTTGGTGAGTGTTCTGCTGGTGGGGGAGGCTGTTCCATGGGTGTGAGGACCTGTGAGGTGGATAACAGGGTCTCAGAGGATACTGAAATGAGATGCGGGGGATCCAGTGAAGGGGGAGGGACAGGGAGGGTATGGGGTGAAAGGGGAGGGAGGACGGGAAGGAAAGGGGGGGAGGGAGGACTCGGGAGGAGGGGAGGGGTAGAAGGGTGGGGATTGGGTGTGGGGGGAGGGAGATTTGGCTGAACATTTGAGTGGGGGCAGGGAGGGTTTGGGGTAGAAGGGTTTTCTATGCAGAGGAGGGAGGCAGGGTTGTCCTCCCTTCTGGTGTTACTGGTATTATAGACTGTGGGTTGGTTGGTGTTGTCGTCGTTGATCCTTCTCTACGGACAACCCAACCCACAACTCGGTAGAGTGCTTATACTAAGAGATCACCCTTGGCGCTTCTGGCTCTTGGAGAGGGGCTCAACGTCACACGTTTAGGGGATGCCGCTCCAACACTTAGCCTCGTTGTCACGTGCACACACCCACTCGAGCCGCTGTGACTCCCCACTCTCTCCTTATGAGATATGATCTCCTCAATCCCCTTTTGACTTATTAGTATTACTTTCTACCCTGTCCACAGCAGTGGTTCTTGGTTCTTTCTCTCTCTCCTTCTTTACTACCTCCTGGGAAGCCTCACTAGGACAAGGGCAAACACCAGCAAATTAGGATACATTTACTGGACAAAGCACATACACGATACATACACACATATAATAATAATGAATCCTATACTCTATAATATTACAATCAGGTTGCACTCCAACACCATCAGAACTCTATCACCAGCTTATCAAGTGGTATCCTATCTCCTGGTTCACCACCTGATACTATTAACCTCCTCGAGTTGATCAAGCCTACATACACTGTTGCACCATCAGCAAGATAATATATATATATAGAAAATCAGCATTTGAATGCAATCACATATATCAGTATAAATGTTCATTGATACACAACAATGATCCATCAATCACTGTCAGTCCTGGAACGCATACATCCGTAGGTAATCCAGCCTACGACTGTAACTCTAAACTTCAGTATAAAACACTCCTTGACATAAGAATGCAAACAGTCACTCACCTCTCACTGCGTCTTGCACGCTAATGACAACCAAACACTATCAACTCCCTACTAGTAATCCACCAGAACTTCCCCTTCCACCTCTGGAAGTTCACTACCCTAATATCTTTAGGTTCTTCCGGGCTTCACTACCAGGATCCTCTGCAGCTCCTCCAGGCTGCTATCATGAAGTTTCCTTATGCAACTACGGTGCTTCACCCTTCTGTTAGGTTCTTCCACAGCTCTCTTGGCTGCTACACCACCTCTACAGAAGCACGTGACACTCCTCTTCACTGCTGCTTCTCCTCACAGCTCGAGGTCCTCTGCTCCACTACCTTGGAGTCTCATCAGCTACATCATCTGCTGGCTTCGAAGTTCTCAGCAACTTCTTCCCCAAAGACAAACCTGCAACCCATCGACGTTCCAATAAAATGTTCCCCTTTAACACATAAACAAAAATAACCACACAATATGCTTGCCTCAAACCTCTATCTGTCCTCTACATACAGTGAGAGTGGACTCCCCCGTTTTGGGCGGGTCCATACTCCACCTCGCCTGGCGGCGGTCCTCACTCGCTGGGAGGGTCTTCCTCCATCCGGAGCCAGGCTCCCTCAGTCGTCCGCCAGCGCTCAGAGGGGGCGGACGTCGCTCCGTGTTCCTCCCTCTCCACTCTCTTATTTCAGGCTTTCTGCCTTATTAAAACATGTCTAACTTATAAATAAACATCGCTACTGTCGCTGGGCACACGACCAAACTACAAGCAATCACTATGAACTGGCGTATATCGTGCTTACCACAGATTAATTGGTCGAGGGCGCTTTCCCTCTGACTGCGTCTGGTCAGGGCGCTCCCACGGCCCACAATAATGCCTCCGGGCGGCTTAATATTCACTAATTATCGTCCACGACTTGAGACCACACGTCCCCAGCTCGATTCCACAGCTGGCACGTCTGCACACTTCTCTTCTCTTTGAGATATATCACTAGGGGTTCCCTTCTGACGGGAGCTCAACGGAGCGCGGCTTTCCCCTGCGATGTCTGGCACTCAAGTGAGGTCAAGGTCCTCCGGAAGCGAGCCTCAAGCCTCCAGCAAAATGTCCACATCTCCTAGCCAGTCATTTATCTATTTTCTTCTGTATTGCCTATAATCTCAAACTGTTACACATATCCAACCAACTATTTTACATATGCGTTATCACCTCAATACTTGCTAGACCTTCTAATCAGGTCAGGCTTGATGAATAACTCTCAAGGAGGGAGACTCGTTTCTCCGGCAGGCTGAGATCATAACACTCCCCTCCCCCTATTTTTGAGAGTTATTCTAGTGGCTAGGCTCGAGATAACGCATCAGCCACTACATTGTCTCGCCCTCTTATGTGCGTTATCACCAGGTCATACTCTTGGAGCGATAAAAACCATCTGGTTAATCTCTGGTTTGCATGCTTCATTTTCTTCAGGAAAACTAGGGGATTATGGTCTGTATACACCGTTACTGGGTGTCCTCCCCCACTCACATACACTTCAAAATGTTTCAATGCCATCACCAGGGCCAAAGTCTCTTTCTCGACTGTACTGTACGACCTCTGGTGCTTAACGAACTTCTTCGAGAAGAAGGACACGGGGCGGTAAATTCCATCATTCTGCTGCGTCAGTACAGCTCCGGCCCCTATATCACTGGCATCTACAAATAACGTAAACGGCGCTTCAAAATCTGGCGACACTAGTACAGGTGCCCCAGTCAACAGTCTTTTGGTCTTCTCAAACGCTTCTTGTGCGGTTCCATTCCACTCCCACTTCTTGCTCTTTGATAGCAAACTCGTCATAGGAGCGGCTATGGTGGAGAAATTTTTACAGAACTTCCGGTAATATCCAATCATACCGAGGTATCTCAACAATTCTTTCTTACTCCTGGGCACCGGGAAGTTGTCAATGGCCTCCACCTTTGTTCTTACCGGAGCAACCTCGCCTTGCCCTACTATATATCCAAGGTACTCCAGGCGGGCTCTCCCGAACTCGCTTTTTGCCAAGTTGATCGTCATGTTGGCCTTCTCCAAACGATCGAACAAATCTAAAAGTCGATCCACGTGATCCTTCCAGGAATCAGCGAACACCACAATATCATCGATGTACACTGCACATCCAGTCGCGCCTTGTAATACCTGATTCATTACTCGTTGAAAACAACTACCACTATTCTTCATTCCGAACGGCACCACTTTATATTGGTACAAGCCGTCGGGTGTCACGAACGCTGAGATCCTCTTGGCCTCCTCAGACAGGGGAATCTGGTAGTATCCCTTCAACAGGTCTATCTTCGAGACATACCGTGCACTCCCAATCCGATCTATGCAATCGTCAATGCGCGGTATCGGAAACGAGTCAGCGACCGTGAGTGCATTCACTTTCCTATAATCGGTACAGAACCGGTACGTGCCGTCACTCTTCTTCACGAGGAGGCACGGCGAACTCCAGTCACTGTCGCTAACCTCTGCCAAGTCGTTATCTAGCAGATACTTTACTTCTGCTCTCATTGCCGCTGCTTTCTCCGGGTTAACTCTGTAAGGGTGCTGCTTGATGGGCTCAGCACTCCCTACATTCACTTCGTGCACCGTTCCGCGGTGTCTTCTAGGCACGTCCGTGAATAACGACTTATTCCTCCGTAGGATCTCCACTAGCTCCTGGCGTTGGTCATCCTCCAAATGACACAGACGCTCACCTATCTTGGCCAGGCTTTCTGTATTTGATATCTTCGCGCCATCGGCCCTCTCTAACTTACAGTTCTCCTCTTCTATTCCTTTGCCGTCTCCTCCACACAGCACCGTCGCCTGCAATGGGGTTCCCATCGGTTCTTCATCGCCTAGAGGCTTATCTCTGTCATAGTACCTCTTTATCATGTTCACGTGGCAAACCTGTGACTTCCTCGGACGATCTGGCATGTGGATTACATAATTCACATCCCCTAATGCCTTCTGGATGGTATATGGTCCACAAAATCTCGACTCGTATATACTTCCTTTTACCGGTAGCAAGACTAACACCTGATCTCCTTCTTGAAATTTCCTGCCCTTCGCCTTCCTGTCGTGGTACCTTACCATCTCTGCCTGGGATGTCCTCAAATTTTCCTTGGCCAAATCTCTGGCCCTAGAGAGTCGCTCTCTAAAAGTCTTCACATATTTTCCCACATCCACCTTAGGCCTATCCACGGTGAGCTGCTCCTTCAGCGCGCCCACTGGGCTCCTCACGGAGTGTCCGTACACCAGTTGAAATGGGGTGAATCCGAGTGATTCTACTACCGCATCCCTGATGGCGAACAACACGGATGGTAATGCCTCGTCCCAACTACTCCCTTCCTCAGCGCAGTATATCCTCAACAAGCTCTTTAGCGTTCCATGGAAACGCTCCAATGCTCCCTGCGACTGAGGGTGATACGGTGACGAGCGCACTTGCTCTACTCTCCATCCTTTCACAGTTTCCCTAAACAACTTCGACTGGAAGACACTCCCCTGGTCCGTCTGGATAACCTTGGGCATTCCTACCCACGCAATGTAGTTCTGTAGTCTATCCAGAACGGCTCTCGACGTCACTCTTCTCAGAGGGATTGCTTCAGGGAAACGGGTGGCCGTGCACATTATGGTCAGTAAGTACTCGTGGCCTTTTCTGGTCCTCGGCAACGGACCTACACAGTCTATCAAGACTCTCTCAAAAGGCTCGCCAAATGCCGGTATGGGCTTTAAGGGTGCCTTTGGTATAGCCGGAGCCGGCTTACCTGCACGTTGGCACGCCAAACATGTCCTACAATATTTCTTTACCTCCTTCCATACGTTCGGCCAGTAGAAGTGCTCCTGCACCTTATTTAAGGTCTTCTTCACCCCCAAGTGCCCTGCCATATCTACGAAGTGGGCTAGTTCTAACACAGCCGCCCTAAACTCCTTCGGCACTAACACTTGGTGCTTCTCCAACCATATCTTATCTGCGCCGGCTTTGTCCGGTCGCCATTTCCTCATTAGTACATCATCGTCCAAGTAGTAATACACGGGGGACTCCGGACATGAATTTCCCCCTTTTGCCTCCCTGATTAGATCTATAAACTCCTCTTTCTGAGCCCTAATCAGGTCTGCTCGGTTCACGCTGAACTTTTCAGGTAGGGTCATTTTCACTTCCTGTCTCCTCGAATCCTCATTCTTCTGAGCTCGATCTTCGTCGAACAGCCCAGACATGTCCATGTTGACCTCCTCCCTTGGTGGAGTCGACACTGCCATATCATCTCCAATGTCTTCCTCGGCGGCTACGTCCGACTCTGTCACTACACAGGCCGGGTATACGATGACTTGACTGTCCTCTGCCTCATCTTCAAGGATGCTGGTTAGATCTATCTTGTCCGGCGTTCCACTTGTACCGCGGTCCTTCTGGTTCACCTCCGGCACAGCTTTTACTATCAGCTCTGGCAGCACCTAGGACCCACACAAGTCGTTCCCCAGGATCACTTGGACTCCTGGAACAGGTATGTTGGGGCACACTCCCAACATCACCTCCGCCGACAAATAATCTGACTTCAACTGGACAGCACACACGGGCATGTCACTCTTAGACAACAACCCATGAACCTTTATCCTCCTACTGCCAGCTAACAGTCGATCATTTCTTATTAGGCCTCTCAGAATCAAGCTCTGATTGGTTCCAGTATCCCTGAGGATACTAACCTCCACCTCGGGTTGACCTTCTATGCCGACCCAACCTTTATTAATGAACGGCCTATACCGCTCGTTCATCAAATCTACCTTCTGTGGTTTGTCTTGTTGTACATCAATGTACTTCTTCCGGGGATCACATGTCGTCAGGGTCACGACTCTCTTGCCCTGCCGACAATCTCGCATCATGTGACCTGATCTGTTGCACTTGTAGCATCTCATTTGGGAGAAATCTCTCCTATACGCCCCCGAGTAGCTCTGACTCTGCCCACTCGTATTGGAGTTCCTCGGGCCAGATGTACTACTCATACTCTGTGGAGCTTCATTGGACTCTTGTCTCCTCTGCACACTTTTATTTTCCTGCTTACCTCCAGCAGGCGGACTCGGCAACTTTCCTTCCTGGGGCTTAAAACTAGCTGGTCTGCTTGTCTGCCCCCCAAAACTTCTTCCTCCCCAGACTCCACTGGGTCTGCTATTGCTGCGTCTCGCCTCGCTTCTCACTCTGTTCTCCCTTAAGCTCTTGTACGCTTCAGTAATCATATCCGCCCTATCTGCGGCATCTTTCACCTCCTTTATCCCTGCTTCTTGGATCTTGAACTTTGTTTCGGGATGCATCACCTCCAAGAACTTCTCCATGACCATCAATTGCTTCAGGTCAGCATAAGATCCAACTCCAGCAGCCTCAATCCACTTCTGGAATCGTCTTTCCAGATCTCTTGCTGTCTCAGCAAACGTACATGCTCCAACTTTCACCATCTCTCTGAAGCGCTTCCTATAAGCTTCTGGGGTCAACTGAAACGAGCGCAATATGCTGCTCTTTACTGTGGCGTAATCCTGGCACTCTTCCAGTGACAATTGGGTGTATGCCTCCCTGGCTGCACCGGTCAATCTTAACTGGACCAGCTGGGCCCATTCCTCCTGTGGCCACTCCTTGATGCTGGCTACTTTTTCAAAGTGCTCGAAAAAGCTCTCTGCCTCTTCGGGAACAAACAAGGGAATGTCCTTCTCCCTAACCCTAACATCTGGTGGGTGTGATACCTGGGTGGTGCTCTCTGGCAACCCATGTTCAATCCTTTGCTCATCCAAGGTTCTATTCGCTTCTATCTGCATTTGTTTTGTTCTCTCTTTTTCTTTTTCGACCTGGGCTTTTTCTTTTTCTTGTTCCAACTCCAGTTCCCTTATTCTGGTTTTCTCTTTCTCTTTCTCCACCTCTAGTCTTGCTTTCTCTTTTTCTTTCTCCTGTTCCAACTCCAGTTCTCTTACTCTGGTTTTCTCTTTTTCTACTTCCCTTTTCATCTGGAGTTCTAACTTCATCTTTTCCAGCTGGAACTGTCTCTCCTTGTCCTCTCGTTGTTGCTGCATCTGGAGCTCTAACTGGAATCTCTCCAAGCTCCTATTCCAGCTACTCCTGCTACTGCGGCTACTCTTGCTGCTCCTACTCGATCCCTGGGATCTCACTTCATCCTGCCCATCATCCTCCTTTCCACTTTCAGCTCCTTTTTGGGCTCCTTGCTCTGCCGCTTCACTTTTGGCTCTTAACTGCCTCAGGATCTCATCCTTCATCCCAGCTACTTTAGATGCTTTCAACCTAATGCCACATTTTTCTGCTATCTGTTTCAATTGATCCCTCGTGCAACCTTCCAAGTCCTCAGGCTTGCCTGACTCCACAAATACTTGCACCTTATCCATCTTTGTCCTGTGAGTCTTCCCAAGAGAGAGAATATACACCTGCGGTCACACAGTTTATCTATTTCAGCAAGGGTGTACAAATCCACTCTTGGACAGGGTGTGGGTGTGTCAGTTCACTCTCCCGGACAGGCCCCCAATTTATTATAGACTGTGGGTTGGTTGGTGTTGTCGTCGTTGATCCTTCTCTACGGACAACCCAACCCACAACTCGGTAGAGTGCTTATACTAAGAGATCACCCTTGGCGCTTCTGGCTCTTGGAGAGGGGCTCAACGTCACACGTTTAGGGGATGCGGCTCCAACACTTAGCCTCGTTGTCACGTGCACACACCCACTCGAGCCGCTGTGACTCCCCACTCTCTCCTTATGAGATATGATCTCCTCAATCCCCTTTTGACTTATTAGTATTACTTTCTACCCTGTCCACAGCAGTGGTTCTTGGTTCTTTCTCTCTCTCCTTCTTTACTACCTCCTGGGAAGCCTCACTAGGACAAGGGCAAACACCAGCAAATTGGGATACATTTACTGGACAATGCACATACACGATACATACACACATATAATAATAATGAATCCTATACTCTATAATATTACAATCAGGTTGCACTCCAACACCATCAGAACTCTATCACCAGCTTATCAAGTGGTATCCTATCTCCTGGTTCACCACCTGATACTATTAACCTCCTCGAGTTGATCAAGCCTACATACACTGTTGCACCATCAGCAAGATAATATATATATATAGAAAATCAGCATTTGAATGCAATCACATATATCAGTAAAAATGTTCATTGATACACAACAATGATCCATCAATCACTGTCAGTCCTGGAACGCATACATCCGTAGGTAATCCAGCCTACGACTGTAACTCTAAACTTCAGTATAAAACACTCCTTGACATAAGAATGCAAACAGTCACTCACCTCTCACTGCGTCTTGCACGCTAATGACAACCAAACACTATCAACTCCCTACTAGTAATCCACCAGAACTTCCCCTTCCACCTCTGGAAGTTCACTACCCTAATATCTTTAGGTTCTTCCGGGCTTCACTACCAGGATCCTCTGCAGCTCCTCCAGGCTGCTATCATGAAGTTTCCATGTGCAACTACGGTGCTTCACCCTTCTGTTAGGTTCTTCCACAGCTCTCTTGGCTGCTACACCACCTCTACAGAAGCACGTGACACTCCTCTTCACTGCTGCTTCTCCTCACAGCTCGAGGTCCTCTGCTCCACTACCTTGGAGTCTCATCAGCTACATCATCTGCTGGCTTCGAAGTTCTCAGCAACTTCTTCCCCAAAGACAAACCTGCAACCCATCGACGTTCCAATAAAATGTTCCCCTTTAACACATAAACAAAAATAACCACACAATATGCTTGCCTCAAACCTCTATCTGTCCTCTACATACAGTGAGAGTGGACTCCCCCGTTTTGGGCGGGTCCATACTCCACCTCGCCTGGCGGCGGTCCTCACTCGCTGGGAGGGTCTTCCTCCATCCGGAGCCAGGCTCCCTCAGTCGTCCGCCAGCGCTCAGAGGGGGCGGACGTCGCTCCGTGTTCCTCCCTCTCCACTCTCTTATTTCAGGCTTTCTGCCTTATTAAAACATGTCTAACTTATAAATAAACATCGCTACTGTCGCTGGGCACACGACCAAACTACAAGCAATCACTATGAACTGGCGTATATCGTGCTTACCACAGATTAATTGGTCGAGGGCGCTTTCCCTCTGACGGCGTCTGGTCAGGGCGCTCCCACGGCCCACAATAATGCCTCCGGGCGGCTTAATATTCACTAATTATCGTCCACGACTTGAGACCACACGTCCCCAGCTCGATTCCACAGCTGGCACGTCTGCACACTTCTCTTCTCTTAGAGATATATCACTAGGGGTTCCCTTCTGACGGGAGCTCAACGGAGCGCGGCTTCCCCCTGCGATGTCTGGCACTCAAGTGAGGTCAAGGTCCTCCGGAAGCGAGCCTCAAGCCTCCAGCAAAATGTCCACATCTCCTAGCCAGTCATTTATCTATTTTCTTCTGTATTGCCTATAATCTCAAACTGTTACACATATCCAACCAACTATTTTACATATGCGTTATCACCTCAATACTTGCTAGACCTTCTAATCAGGTCAGGCTTGATGAATAACTCTCAAGGAGGGAGACTCGTTTCTCCGGCAGGCTGAGATCATAACACTGGGTAGCTGGTTGTGGGTTCCCCCATCGCTTCTGGGGGTGTTGTGTTGGGAGCTGTGACTTCCTGGTTTTCCCCTCACGCCCTGCGCCTCTTCCTTGCTTCTGCTGCCACGGCTCTCTTCTCCCTTGTCATGTCTCTCTGGAGGAATACATTTTTGAATTTTCCCACGTTTTTCAGGGAGCTCTTCCTTGATAGGATCTTCTCCTTTGTGCTCTCGTTGGCAAACACTATCTTTATCATTCGTTCTCGGTCTTTGTTGTACCAACCTAGCCTGAAAACCTTCTCAATGCTATGCTCAGCCCCTTCCATGTCTAGTGCCTTTAGTACTTCATTCACTGCTGCTTTGTCCTTGTCATTCCACTCTGTCCTATTAGAGCCTTCCTGCTCTTTAATACCTACAGCAACCACTGATCTGTTCCTTTCCAGCAGTTGGCTAGTGGAGCGTACCACCTCCTGTGAGGTGGCTGCTTTCATGGCCACCTCCATCACTGCAGTCATTACTTCAGAGTTACTTTTTTTAGTATTTCCGCAAATGTTGCTTTTATTGTGGCATTCTCATCTAAAAAACTACTACCACCTTCTCCCTGGATGGTTTTCTGATTCTCAGCCTCGATACCATTCTCTTTGAGGGCTCTAATCTCCTCTTTTGCTGCTGTCAGCTCTCTTTTCAGGTTGCTTATTTCGTTCTTCATTTCCTGCATCATGTCTTGCATCTCACTCTTGATGTCCTCCAGAAACTGGGTGAACATTTCCTTCATTTCGTCACCTTGGCTCTTCCCTGTTCCCCTGGTACCTCTGGCTGCCATGCTCGACCCTGTTTCTATAGTTGTGTCTGATAGGATTTGTCAGGAGGGCAGAGCGGGATGGGGGAGGAAGGGAGAGAGAGAGAGAGAGAGAGAGAGAGAGAGAGAGAGAGAGAGAGAGAGAGAGAGAGAGAGAGAGAGAGAGAGAGAGAGAGAGAGAGAGAGCAGGAGAGAGATAGTGGGAGAGAGAGAGAGAGTGGGAGAGATAGAGAGTGGGAGAGAGAGAGAGTGAGAGAGAGAGAGAGTGGGAGAGAGGGAGTGGGAGATGGAGAGAGTGGGGAGGGGAAGAGTGTGTGTATGGGCGATGCTGGGGACTGGGGCGGAGATGGCGACCAGGTCAGGTCAGGTCAGATGGGGGGTCAAGAGGGGGGGGGAGAGTAAGGTCCTGATCCCAGGTGTTAATGCCTTTTCCCCTGACTGAACGATTGTGTGTGTGTGTGTGCGTGTGTGCGTGTGTGCGTGTGTGTGTGTGTCTGTTTTAGCGTGTGCACACTTGTGTGCGTGTATACGTACATGGGCGGGCGTGCTTGTATGTGTCAAGATATCCCTTATGCGTTACTTCTGCCTAAATGAGCCACCCTGAGATTTTTAAATATATATGATATCCTGAACAAGAATTTGATAATATTTTACCTCAATCTGTACACCTGATTAATTGACCAGAGAGAGGGTACATACTAGTCTCCTCCCGCTCACACAACCAGATGAGTAAGGACGATGTATGATGATGATGGTTATCCGTCGTTGTCTCCCACTAGGTGATTCACTAAGTGCTGGTAGATTGATGAGGTCGGTTCTTCTCTGTCTACACAAAGCTCTGGAGTCAGTCACTGTATCGTTGTGTGACAGTTCACTAATTCACTGTACCATTGATCACAGTCACCACTCAACAGCACAATCAGGTAGTTCCACGGCGGGGCGTCCCACCCGGTCAGGTCGCACACTTACATGCACCTGTGATGCCACTAGCTCCACTTTGGTTTCTTCGCCAAATCTTCGCACTATCGCAAGCGATATGACTATGCTATGTTGCACCCTGCTAGCTACACACTGCGAGAGGCCAAATACTATGATCTAGCCTCTATACTCCTTCAATGTCCCGAGAAATTGACGAATTTCCGCGGACCTCACTAATCGTGTGTGTGTGTGTGTGTGTGTGTGTGTGTGTGTGTGTGTGTGTGTGTGTGTGTGTACTCACCTAGTTGTGTCTGCAGGATCGAGCATTGACTCTTGGATCCCGCCTTTCGAGCATCGGTTGTTTACAGCAATGACTCCTGTCCTATTTCCCTATCATACCTGGTTTTAAAATTATGAATAGTATTCGCTTCCACAACCTGTTCCTGAAGTACATTCCATTTCCCCACTACTCTCACGCTAAAAGAAAACTTCCTAACATCTCTGTGACTCATCTGAGTTTCAAGCTTCCATCCATGTCCTCTCGTTCTGTTACTATTCCGTGTGAACATTTCGTCTATGTCCACTCTGTCAATTCCTCTGAGTATCTTATACGTTCCTATCATGTCCCCCCTCTCCCTTCTTCTTTCTAGTGTCGTAAGGCACAGTTCCCTCAGGCGCTCTTCATACCCCATCCCTCGTAGCTCTGGGACGAGTCTCGTTGCAAACCTCTGAACCTTTTCCAGTTTCATTATATGCTTCTTCAGATGGGGACTCCATGATGAGGCGGCATACTCTAAGACTGGCCTTACGTAGGCAGTGTAAAGCGCCCTAAATGCCTCCTTACTTAGGTTTCTGAATGATGTTCTAACTTTTGCCAGTGTAGAGTACGCTGCTGTCGTTATCCTATTAATATGTGCCTCAGGAGATAGATTAGGTGTTACGTCCACCCCCAGGTCTCTTTCACGCGTCGTTACAGGTAGGCTGTTCCCCTTCATTGTGTACTGTCCCTTTGGTCTCCTATCTCCTAGTCCCATTTCCATAACTTTACATTTGCTCGTGTTGAATTCTAGTAGCCATTTCTCTGACCATCTCTGCAATCTGTTCAGGTCCTCTTGGAGGATCCTGCAATCCTCATCTGTCACTGTCATCTGTGTGTGTGTGTGTGTGTGTGTGTGTGTGTGTGTGTGTGTGTGTGTGTGTGTTTACTAGTTGTGTTTTTGCGGGGGTTGAGCTCTGCTCTTTCGGCCCGCCTCTCAACTGTCAATCAACTGTTTACTAACTACTTTTTTTTTTCCCACACCACACACACACACACACCCTGGAAGCAGCCCGTGACAGCTGACTAACTCCCAGGTACCTATTTACTGCTAGGTAACAGGGGCACTTAGGGTGAAAGAAACTTTGCCCATTTATTTCTGCCTCGTGCGGGAATCGAACCCGCGCCACAGAATTATGAATCCTGCGCGCTATCCACCAGGCTACGAGGCCCCCTATCCACCAGGCTACGAGGCCCCCTACGGTGTGTGTGAGTGTGTGTGTGTGTGTGTGTGTGTGTGTGTGTGCGTGTGTGTGTGCGTGTGTGTGTGTGTATGCACTAATCTAGTTGTACTCACCTAGTTGTGCTTTTCGGGGTTGAGCTCTAGCTCTTTGGTCCCGCCTCTTAATTGCTAATCAACTGGTGTACAGATTCCTGAGCCTACTGGGCTCTAACAGATCTACATTTGAAACTGTGTATGGAGTCAGCCTTCACCACATCACCACTTAATGCATTCCGTTTGTTAACTACTCTGACACAGAATTTTTTTTTTCTAATGTCTCTGTGGCTCATTTGGGTACTAAGTTTCCACCTGTGTCCCCTTGTTCGTGTTCCACCCGTGCTAATGATCTGTCTTTGTCTACCCTGTCAATTCCCCTGAGAATTTTGTAGGTGGTTATCATGTCTCCCCTTACTCTTGTGTTTAACTATGAATGGATTCCAGGCTGGAGCTGTATATTCCTGGAATGGTCTGTTATAAGTAGTATACAGGCCCTAAACGATTCCTTACACAAGTTTCTAAAGGCAAGTCTTATTTTGGCCAACCTAGCATATGCCACTGATGATATCCTTTTGGTGTGGGCCTCTGGGGACAGGTTCGGCGTGATATCAACCCCCAGATATTTCTCTCTATTTGACTCATGCAGTATTTCACCTCCCAGATGGTACCTTGTGTTCAGCCTTCTGTTCCCTTCGCTTAATTTCATTACTTTACACTTTCCTGAGTTGAACTTTTGTAGCCATTTTCTAGACCATTCCTTCAGTTTTTTCCAGGTCGTCCTGTAGTCTCTGTCTATCTTCATCTATCTATCATCTATCTCTGTCTATCTCTGATTCTTCTCATAATTTTTCTGTCATCAGCAAACACTGAGAGGAATGAATCTATACCCTCTGGAAGATCGTTTACATAAATTAGAGACAAGATGGGTCCAAGTACAGAGTCCTGTTGGACTCCGCTGGTGACATCTTCCCACTCTGACGTCTCCCACCTCATAGTTACTCGCTGTTTCCTGTTGCTTAGATACTCTCTTGTCCACTGGAGCACTTACACTTTTACTCCAGCCTGTTGCTCCAACTTTTCTATCAGCCTTTTATGGGGTACTGTGTCAAAGGCTTTCTGACAGTTTTAGAAAATGCAGTCTGTCCACCCTTCTCTTTCTTGCCTAATTTTTATTGCTTGGTCATAGAATTCTATTAAACCTGTGAGGCACGATTTACCATCTCTGAACCCCTGCTGGTGGTGTGATACAAAGCTATTGACCTACAGATACTCTTCGAGTCTTTTCCTCACGATCTTCTACATCACCTTGCATGGTATACAAGTAAGGGAAAACTGGCCTGTAGTTCAGTGCCTCTTGCCAATGTGTGTATATGTGTTTGTGTGTGATAAAGGTCCTATGTTACTTATAGAGGATAACCAATGCCCAAGAACCTATATGTAGGCATTGTAGTATGTGTTGTGTGTGGGGAAGTTGGTGCCCGGGGCCTGGAGTGTAGTACGATACTGCCAGACCTGTGGTCAACGGTTGGTAGGGGAGGCGGTGCCGGCAGTCTCAGTCACTCTGGCTGCCATAGTCCTCACAGGATCGTCTCCCCAGTCTGCCCATGGAATACCACTGATAACCATCTCTCTCTCTCTCTCTCTCTCTCTCTCTCTCTCTCTCTCTCTCTCTCTCTCTCTCTCTCTCTCTCTCTCTCTCTCTCTCTCTCTCTCTCTCTTCTCTCTCTCTCTCTCTCTCTCTC